>NC_091471.1:299988591-300267018 GCF_036971445.1 Narcine bancroftii | reverse complement strand
TTTCTCCCCCCCCTGCCCTTTCTCCCCCCCTGCCCTTTCTCCCCCCCTGCCCTTTCTCCCCCCCTGCCCTTTCTCCCCCCCCTGCCCTTTCTCCCCCCCTGCCCTTTCTTCCCCTCCACCATCATTTTGTTCAGACACTTGTCTACATTTTGCTCATAGCTTGATAAAGGGCTCAAGCCTGAAATGTTGGTTCTGCATCTTTATTTTTGCTATATAAAGTACACTGTTTGACCTGCTGTTTCTCCAGTATGGTGGTTTTACTTCAGATTTGTAAGACATTGGGCAACCCATACCCTACAAATTCCAGAAGACACACTAGACACTGAAATAGCTGAAATCTAGAAAGAGGAAAGAACTATTTGTTTGAGGAACTCAGCAGGTCGAATGAACCTCAATGAAGGGTTCCGACCTTAAACATTAGACTGTTCTTTTCCTCCCACTGATGTGACTCGTCCTGATGAGTTCCTCCAATGAACTGGTTTTGGCTACTTACAGATTCCTGCAGCGTCTTTCTCTTCTGATAGAAATGTCCAATATATTTCAACTCTGATTGTCACCCAGTTAGCCTAACCTCTGCATGAAACAGCTGAAATCTACCTGAAGTTTTCCTATATGCAGAGGTTGGGCTAACTTGGTTATAATCACCCTTTTTCCCCCTCATATCCTTCTAATGTAGCAAAGCAACTAACTCAGTTACCCACTTCAATGGATATTTCCTAATTTATGTTTGGTGGGTTATTCAAATATTTGTGATATTCTTGCCTTCTTCACTTAAACCTTAGGTGTGCAAACATCAAAACCAGGAATTCCTTAATCTCCACAGACATTCATGACTAGATCGAAGCTTATAGGTAAGGAAAAGAGTTAAGATCTTTTTTCACCAGGGTAAAAGTGTCACATACCAGAAGACATGCATTTAAGGGGAAGTGGGGGGGGGGAATAAAGTTTAAAGGAGATGTGAGGGGAAGGTTTATTTATTTATTTGTTTGTAAACTGAAAGTGGTGGGTGTGTGGAATGGCCTATAGACAACACTTTCCAAGTTCTAACATCACCCTATTTCAAAACGCGTCAACTTCAGACAATATTCTGAATGAATATCTTATTAATCCAATAAACCAAACTTTGTAGTTCCAGCTTTAAGTAGCTTTAATTCATTGATAAAACAGATAAACATTTTGCATAACTTCGCACTATTTTCACAATACTGAATAAACAAAGCATATTGTATAAAGATATAACTACATTCAACTTTAAACAGATATAAGAGATAGACAAAATAAGATGAATTCAAAGAAAAGTATCTCGAGCTACGTCCTATAACTCTTCAAAGAATGAGATGCTAGCCCTCAATCTGCTTGTATATTATGACACATTACATTATAGTTAGTATGGTAACACTACAAACAATAATTTCTAAAAGGGGTAGGCACAAAATTAACAACAAATCAAAAACACAAGGATTTAACCTTTACATGGGCAATGGTATAAACAAATATGATAGAAGCTTTTAGTTAGGCACATGACTAACTAGTAGAAATGACCCTACGGCAGCAGACCAGTGAGGGCCTCAGGGGCTGAGGGCTGCTGGAGACTAGCTCATGGGAACTAGTATCTATCAGAGGCAGGATTTGAGAGGGTAACAAAGGAAAGAAGGGCTTTGGGCACTGATAAGGCTTCTGGATTGTGTTGAATGCTTGGATCTGGAGCTCGGTTGCCAATGGATCAAAAAGGAGTCTGTGCCACTGCAGAGGCTGCAGGAGTGAATTCATGGAATACTCAGTGATTTTGAAAGGACTGTTTTGCTATTTTCCTCTCTTACCGTAAGGGGCGGAAGACAATGCTAAAGATGGCTCTGCCTGCCTTACAGCAGGCAGAAGGTAATTTTATTTACTATTACATTCTGTACTATTACAGGGCAATAAAAGAATCTTTAATATACAGGGGATGGAGGGCAGGCAAAAGATTTGGCTTTCAGTGGCATCATGATTAGTGCCAACCTATTCCTGTGCTGTGAGGATATTCCTCATATTGGGCTTTATCCTTACATGACACAGAAAGAATCCATTTGGTCCATCAGATTTATGTTGCTTCAGAGATCAATAGTCCCATTCTTTTCTTTATTTCCTTGCACAACGTGCCTCTTTCACACCTGCCTATCAACTCTCCCTAATCTCTCCAAAGGAAGCTTGCAAATTCTGTCTGGACAACACTAAAGGCCCGGATTGAACCCAGGTCCCTGAATCTGAGAGACAAAGAAATTAACTGCTGGCCCCACTATTCCATTCAGATCAATAAGCATCATCTGATCTTCAGCATGTTCTCTTCTTCATCAATTGGCAACGTTGACCTTAATTTGGTCAAAAGTTAATAAATACTAGGACAGTTAAGATGGCCTTTGGAATGCTGGGCTTCATTAGTTAGGGGATTGAGTTCAGGGGTCATGAGGTGATGTTGCAAATTGATAAATCTCTGATAAGCCATAGAATAGAATATTGTATTCAGATCTGGTCACCTCATTACAGGAAAGAGATGGAAGATAAGAAGAAGGTGCTGAGGAGATTTACCAGGATGTTGTCTGGATTGGAAAATACATCTTGTGAGGCAAGATTAGTCGAGCTAAGGCTTTTCCCTTTGGTGAGAGGGGACTTAATAGAGGTCTACAAGATTATGAGAGGCATAGATAAGGTAGACGCACAGCACTTTTTCCCTAGGGTGGGAATAGTACCCACTGTACAAAGTGACATCTGTACAAAGTTCAGGTTTAAGCGTGGTTTTTTTTTTAAATACACAGAGTTATGGGTGCTTGGAATGCATTGACAGGGGTGGTGGTAGAGGCTGGAAGAATTGGAGCATTTAAGAGACTCTTAGACACAGGATATTTTTCTATATTTTTATATATATATGTATATACATATATATATACGGCTCCTACGGCTCCTAGAACGCTTCCACCAGCGTTGTCTCCGCTCCATCCTCAACATCCATTGGAGCGCTCACACCCCTAACGTCGAGGTACTCGAGATGGCAGAGGTCGACAGCATCGAGTCCACGCTGCTGAAGATCCAGCTGCGCTGGATGGGTCACGTCTCCAGAATGGAGGACCATCGCCTTCCCAAGATCGTATTATATGGCGAGCTCTCCACTGGCCACCGTGACAGAGGTGCACCAAAGAAAAGGTACAAGGACTGCCTAAAGAAATCTCTTGGTGCCTGCCACATTGACCACCGCCAGTGGGCTGATAACGCCTCAAACCGTGCATCTTGGCGCCTCACAGTTTGGCGGGCAGCAGCCTCCTTTGAAGAAGACCGCAGAGCCCACCTCACTGACAAAAGGCAAAGGAGGAAAAACCCAACACCCAACCCCAACCAACCAATTTTCCCTTGCAACCGCTGCAATCATGTCTGCCTGTCCCGCATCGGACTGGTCAGCTACAAACGAGCCTGCAGCTGACGTGGACTTTTTACCCCCTCCATAAATCTTCGTCCGCGAAGCCAAGCCAAAGATATACACATACAAAAAATGGTTGGCACATCATCATGAGCCAAAGGGCCTGTATTGTGCTGTAATTTTCTATGTACTTTGCAAAAATAAGACCTTCTAAGAATAAATATAAAGTGAGGGAAGCTGAAATTCCAAACTTTTCCTTTCCATTACCCCCTACCACTGTCACACATCACCCAATCTCAGCCCCACACTTCAAACGTGTGCATCCTCACCGATACGGCCAAGAACCAGTTCCCATTTCCATTCATCCATCAGGTGCCAAGGTTCAAGAAAACTCTCAACATTTGGAGGAAGCTCATAGGTCAGTCGATGAAGTGCTTTCTTTGAGGACCCAACTGCTCACCAGCTCAGATAACAAGACCTTTTGACATAGCAGAATCTGGTTGCACCATTCAAATCTGGCTGATGTATTCTTCCTTATGAGCCTATCCTCCTGCCCCATAATCAAGATTTTTTAATTTTAAATTTAATTTTTATTTTAGAGGTACAGCACGGTAACAGGCCCTTCCAGACCACAAACCTGACCGATAAATGCACCCACGTGACCAATTACCATATTGATCTCGTACATCTTTAGAGCGTTGAAGGAAACTAGAACACCCAGAGGGAATCCAAGCAGATGTGGGGAGGATGTACAAATGCCTTACAGTCAGCAGAAAATTTGACCCCAGGTTGTTGGTGCTGTAACATTAAGCTAACCATGATCTTCAATAAAATTATATGGGAGCAATGCCACTAGGCTGGGATGATGGAGAATGGCAAGAGTACGACAAACCGCAGTAATCCATCAATTGAGCTGAGATGTGCTATTTAAAGGTGGCACTGCAGACATTTGCTGCAGGCGTTCCGAGAGAGTATCGATGTTCTCACTACCCCAAAGGACCAAACTTCAGCTGTCCCCCCAACATGCCTCGCACATGACCCCAGTAACAAAAGGCTCGTGGGGCAGGGGCATGTGGCCACTATTGAAATTTGCATTGGGTTCCCACACGTTAATGGCCATTGATGAATCTGCAGTGATGAGGATCCAGCTAGCGGACACTTTGTACATTGGTGAGATCCCCTCAGATCGGGAATTACAATCATCCTTTTATTGATTCCATATTTCCGAACATGGTGAGAAACCAAGATATCAAATCAGATTATAAATCTGATTTAGCCCCAAATACATGAATACCATGTACAACTTTTCCCAATTTCTGAATGCATTTAACGTTAGTGCACCAAAATAATTTCCATTTTAGAGATACAGCATGGTAACAGGTCCATGAGCCCGCACTGGCTAAATACACGCATGTGACCAATTAACCTTACCCTGTACATTGTTGGAACAGGAGAGGAAACCAGGGCACCCAGAGGAAACTAACACATTAATGAGGAGAATGTAAAAAAAAATCCTTACAGACAGTGGCGGATTCGAACCCAGGTTGCTGGGGGCTGTAATAGCAATGGACTAACCACTATCCCAACCATGCCACCCTGATATTTCTCTGCTCTTTATAGAAACCAGCATACAAATTATAAGAGCCACAAAGTAAATCACATAAATGCCTTGAGTCTATTTAAAATTGATGGTTCAGTTCACTAAGAACATAAGACATGAGAGCAGAATTATCTATTCAGCCCATCAAGTCAGTTCTGCCATTTGAATCATGGCTGAGGTACTTTTCCTTGCAGCACCATTCCACCTGCCTTCTCCCCACTCTTGATCATCAAGAACCTATCAACCTCTGCTTTAAATCCACCCAATGATTAGACCTCCACGGCTGTCTGTGACAACAAATTCCAGAGATTCACCATCTTCCAACTGCAAGCTTTAATTGCAGATATATTTTGCAGCTCATGTTCATCAGGTTCTTCCACCAATCCTATTACATCATCCCCACCAACCCCCCCCTCCCACAAACAAATATGGCCTTTTTTGACCTTTGGAGGTCAAATGAAACATTCCATAAAGAACCATTCTAATTTGAAGAGATGTTAGTAATTTGAAAAACCCAGTCCCCCAAAAGGTTAATATTATCTGCATGGTCCTCAGTGGAGACATTGTCCATTTTAATACAAATCTGTTTCAGGTGGAAATTGAAGTGTCTTTTTTTTTCCTTCCTTGTGCCAATCATGTTATAGCTAACTGCAGTTCATCCACAGCTATCCAGGGGTTGGCCCCACAAGACCTGCCCAGTCTCTGAGTCCAGTCTGACAGACAGTCTGTCTGCCTTGCATTAATTCACTTCACACTCTTCCCATCGATTGAGGGCTCCCCCAGCGGTGCCAGTGAGCGTTCGAGGCTGCCTGCATGCATACAAACTCACTTACTCAGGCAAATCAATGCCCAAAACCACACGTAACCTGGTCACAGTTCAATGCATTCAGGAACTAGAAAATGCTGTCCAAAGGGATTTAGGGTTCTTATTAACTCTCTAGTTAACTGAAAGCATGGAGTTGCAGCCAGTCACTTAATTGCATACCCAATACAGTGCAGTCTGGAAAAATGCAGGCCAAATCTGAGCATACATTTTCAATCTTCTATTGCACCCAAGAAAGTAAATAATATTTGTTGGCAAATTAGTTAAGAATTAGGCAATATGGTTAACGTAGTACAACGCTGTTACAGCACCAATGATCAGGGTTCGAATCTGGCACTGTGGAGGAGTTTGTACATTCTCCCTGTTTTTGCATGGGTTTCATGGCCAGTGCCAAGGTATTGTCCCCCACAAAATGAGTTATTGTGCCCCCCCACCCATAGCATTAGTGTCGCTAGTGTCACTCACCCGCTGAGTGAATTTTCAAATATATCCCCACCCCCCACCCCGATTAGACTTGTTTTGATGCCAACTCTAATGGGTTTCCTCCAACCATTCAAAATGTACAGGGGTTGCAGGTTAATTGGATGGCAAGGGCTCATGGGCTGAAAAGGTCCTGTTACTGTGCTGTATGTCTGAATTTTTTTTAATATATAAATTTCAAGATTTAGCATCATTGCAGATCCAAGTTAGTTGTTCAGTTTATTCCAAAGCAAGATCCTCTCTTATTCAGCACCAGTGTGAACAACCTGCTCAGATCAATAGCTCATAGCAGTTATTTGTGTTCTGTTCCAAAATGGACAACTGAACATAGATTTTTTTTTTTAATGTGTGCCATTGTATTTATAGTTATTATGGGGCAGCTGTGAGAACATTAGTGAATGTTGTTCTAGGCATCAGAGCCTTTGTGCCACGGTTCACTTCTTTCAGACTCCAGGATCAGCGAGGATTCTTCAAACATTGCAATTCACGTTTCAAGATTCCTTTATTGTCATGTAATAAAACAGGTGTAATATTACATGAAATCACCCAGTGCCCCTTACAGTCAGAGAAAGAAAAGCAGGAGTCCCCAGTCACTCAATGTCCAGAGATTCACCTCCAGCGCTCCTGCAGACTTTTTGCCGCAGAGATTCCAGTCCAATCCATCAGTAAAACAAGCTCCAGATCCAAACCTCTGACACAGTCAGGAAGCCCACATTGCCCTCGGTACCCCTGTCGCATCCTGGTTCCAATACCTGGTACCCCTTCATCCAGTCTTGAGCCAGTCTCCAGCATTCTAGCAGCCTGGGGCAAGTCCTTGGACTGCAGTTGCCAGCAGCCCGCGAGGGTCCTTTGCCCCGAGTCACCAACCTGTGTGTTCTTCACCTCAAAGCCCCTCACTGGTCTGCCACTATGGTCACCTCCCATGGATCGTCTCCTCCGCTTCTCCTTCACAAATGCAGGGCAGTCTCTCTGTTTTCTGGTGCCCTACATTGTTCCTCTGCTCCCCCGGCGATGATGTGTTCCCACCGAAATGGTGATGCTTACCTTTCAGCTCAATGGCCATTATTAATTTCCCTCCTCCACTCTCATGAATTCTAATTCCTAGATCGGGCAGAAACCCAGAATTGGTTAGAGAATTTATATGCTATTAACCATGTTTATTAGGATTATAGTCAGCAAAATGAGTGGAACAAGTTTCTTTTCAAGGAGTCTAATTCTGGTTCATTTCAGGATTTCCTGATTCCCACACTGGTTAAAAAATGTCACTGAGTAACTCTATCCTTGGTTCAAACCATCACATACTGACCATTGTACATGAAGTGGCAATGTAATATCGAATTCTAATGCTATGTTCTTGCCATGAGCACTGGTAACTCAGTGAGATATACCTTTGTGCATTTTTAATCATAAAGACAAAATGTCAGCACATTTGTACTTTATACAAGTAATATATTCATCTCACTTATTGGCTGCTGTGTAAATTTACATTAAAAATCTTATTATTGCCACCACCAAGTGCTGCCGGTGAGCTTGGGTTTCTGAGTCCAAATTAATTTGATTTTGAATGAAAAGATATTGATCTGAAATGTTGACTTAATTCCTCTTTCCCACAGATATAGCCTGGCCTGCTCAGCATTTCTGCTTTTATCTCAGATTTACAGAATCTGCAAGTTTTTGCTTCCAATTAACCTTGAGCCATGCCAGCTCATGAACTCAGCCAGGAACAGTACTGGCTAATGATGTTTCAGACACCACAGTCTGCAGCACAGCCTTGAATTTCTCAAAGGATGTGCTTTGGAGTTACTTTTAGATTTAGACATTAAAACACGCAGAGGAAACACTGGAGGAACTCAGCTGGTCTCACAGGGTCCATAGGAGGTCAAGATCTACTACTGGCATTTCAGGTCTGAGCCCCTTCCTCAAGATACAAGCAAAAAGCCTGAAAAAAAAAGACTGGGAGAGAAAGGGAGAAAAATGGGAGGGGGGGGGGAGGAGTCCAGATGAACAGACAAAAAGAGTCACTTAGCTAGGATAAGAGGAAAGGTGAGAACTGATTTTGGCTCTGTGAAAGGAAACAGAGGGAAAAGGGAGAGACAGACAGATGGGAGATGAAGATGAGGAGGGAGGAGGTTTAAACAGAAACCAGAGAAGTCAATGTTCATGCCACCTGGTGCCCAGAAGGAAGAACGAGGTGTTGTTCCTCCAATTTTCGGGTGGTCTCAGCCTAGCAGTGCTGAAGACCGTGGACAGACAGACATGTCAGCAAGGGAATGAGATGTGGAATTGAAATGGGTGGCCACTGGGAGATCCATGCCACTGCATCAAATAAAGCTGAGATGATCAATGAAGTGGTATGAGTCTGCGTCCAGTTTCTCCACTGTATAGGAGACCACAATGGGAATAGCGGATACAGTAGACAGGAACTGCTATTGGGGAAGTCCACATCTGACATGGGAATTATTTTAAAGCCAGGATTCAGGTCTAACAGGTTAATGTCAGGAAGAGAGTCAAGGATATTGCTGATGAGCAATATCTTAAATTTAGTCTAAAAGAGAAAGGAAGCATAGTTAAGTTTTTAGAAGGCTGAAATCAGATTGGATTCTTGAGGAGCGGAAAGAATTCAGGAACAAAATTAAACAGGGAATCAGGAGGTCACAAAGTGGCCATGAAATGTTCTTGACGAGTAGGATTGAAGGAGAATCCAAGGCATTTTATACATACATTAAAAACAAGAGGGTAGCTAAGGAGACGTTGGGACCATTTCAAACAAAGGAGGGAAGTTTATACCAGAGGAAATGGATTAGATAATAAATAAGTATTTCACACGTGCATTCATCAAGGAGAAGGGCATAGGGATAATGATAATGAGTTTCTAATCATATACATTGTACATATGCCCAAAATTCTTATTTGTTGCAGCTGAACAGATATTTTGTTTTTATAAAAATAAACATCTAATAACATACTTAACTGAATTAAAAAATTACAAAAACATAGATAATCAATATTTACAGTTATCCTAGTGCATTAAAAATTACTTAGAAGGAGTGTAACAGTTCTTTTGAGGTGTTGAAGCAGTCGCTGATTAGTATAACAAGGGGAGGTTCAAGAGCCTGATACAAGTCAGAAAGAAACTGTTCTGGAATGTAGACTTCAGACTTTTGTACCTTCTGCCCACAACTGAGCCAAAATCATCAAGCAATGACTGAACTTGCATGAAGAAGGAAATCAGTCCTTACAAGGATTCACTACTTCTCCAGAACCATGAATCAGAAATATAAAATATGGGCATGTGGCACTTTGTAATGTGCAACCTCAGCAAAAATAAATTCTTTAGCAGCAATAAAGAATTGCTAGCCAATCATAATGCATCTTTAGTACGAATCCTTCAACCTTTCAAGTCACATAATGAGTGTAAATCTCAAGCTTCATTAAAGTGGATGCAGAGTGCTCAATCGTGGGAGAGAATGGCTGAGTGCCAGCAGAGGAAAGCGATTCAGTGATGAAGCTCCACCGGATGCTAAAATGGTTCATGTGTGACATATTCAGTAGCGAGGAAGGACTGTGAACAAGCCAGGAACAAGATACGAATTGGCCTCTGTCACCGTGTTTGTGAATATTATTGCCAGATCTTAAAGGGACCTTACATTGAGGAAGAAGACAGAGTTTAAGGTGGGATAAATTTTAAATCTGACAATAAACTCCCAATGATGCCAACTTATTTGCATAAATATCTATGTTTAGGAATACATACAAATACATATAGAACCTGAGTCCAAGACAAACTATCTGACTAATACAATTTCTTGTATTAGTAAAAGATTTTGTGTTGGCCTGGTATCCAGCTCCTATGGGTATTGGTAAATGCCAGATAAGTGAATTTTACAATTACTTGAGATTACATGATTGAATAACTAATGGTGTGGCACAGCAATTTTAAACTTGATATATTTTTACCTATTTATTTTCCATGATTTTTTTGCCACTTGCTTGAGGCTGCCATTTGCTTGAATTCTGGATAAGAGGGGTTTTATTGTACAGTGAAAAATCAATTACAAATTAAAATTGCATGTTTGTGTAAATTAATGGCATACTGATTGTTCATTGAGTTTCCTCCATGGTTTTCAGCCCATTCCATCCACAGACCACCTATGGTGAACCTATTGACTACCAGTGGAGGGGGGGGGGGGTGGGGGAATGCTCAAGCCCCTTCCCAGTCTGCCAACATGATTTTTGTTTTGTCTTGTTGGAATTTTGAGAATGTTGAGCTATTCTTTTTGTCATCAAATTTACAACCATGTTTTTCATATTACCTTTTTATTACATCATTATTATTTGCCTTTGCCACTTTGCCATGGACCACCTCTAACAAAACCAAGGACCACAGTGGTCTGCAGTCCACATGTTCAGAAATTCTCCTCTTAAAGTTTAGAAAAAATCAAAATAAACGTGAAAATAATGGTAGTAACCAGGGTTAGAGTCAAGTCACCTTTATTTATCATTCAAACCATGCTCGCACAAGTAAAGACAAGATAGGGTTTCTCCAGGACCACAGAGCACAAGTTAGAATAGAAGTTAAACACATTAAAGTATCGAGACCCATGCAGTAAAATTCCACCAAATGTTCTGGGAATTCAGGAGTCTGATGGCTTGGTGGAAAAAAAACGGTTGCCCAATCTGGACGCAAGGGCCTGAGGGCTGCAGTACCTCCTACCAGAAGGGAGAACAGACAGAATTTTACAGCAGAAAGACAGGTCCTTTGGCCCTACTCATTCATGCTGGCCAAGTTGTCTCTGATTCCCATTTGACTGCATTTCTCCAATGTCCCTCTGAATCATTTCTATTCCATATACCCAAATGTTTCTTTTTAAACATTGGTGTTGTAAGTACCTATACCACCACCTCTCACAACTTGTTCTGCATCCATAGAACATTACAGCACCCGATGTTATGTTGGCCGATATAAACCTACTCCACAACAATCTTCCGTACCACATACCCATAACCCTCTCCAGGTTGAGTACCCCGATCAGAAGTTCTGAAAATCAAAAAGATCCAGAAACCAACCTTTTATTAGTGCTGACATGACGTCACTAGTGGAAAAAAAAATTGAATCACCCGACTTGCTCATGGGGGGGGGAGGGTTCTGATGCTCAGTATGCGTCAGTTTGATTACAATAACAGTATTTTTTTTTATTTTTTTTTTATAAAAGTCTTTGCTTCTGGCCGGGAAGGTACCAAATAGAGCTGGGTCCAAGTCTTCAACATCGGCTGCAGCCAGAGTCAGCGACTCCATTCTCAATATCGGGTGCAGTACCTTCAGTATCGAAGAAGTCGCCTCAGGCTCCCAGGCAGGAGCGGGCTGCTTCATTTATCTTATTTTGTAAGCAGACATCAAGTTTTTTTTTGTACATATTAAACATTATTTCATGTGAATTTTCCACTTGTGGCATCATGTTGTTTGTTGTTGTTGACCACAGATATAAGTATTCTGCAAATGCTACTGTACCAAAAACCAAACAATTTCTGGTCCCAAGCATTTTGGATATGGGGTACTGCACCTATACTTTTCTTACATCCATGTGCCTATCTAAGAATCTTCTAAGTGTCCCCATTGTACCAGCCTCCAACACTACCCCCGGCAATGCATTCCAGGTACCCACCACTCTATGGGAAAAAAAAACTTACCCATGACGTCTCCCATAAACTTTCCCTCACACACCTTGCCTCTGTGTGAAAGATCCCTTTTAAATCTTCTCCCTGTCATTTTATCCAGAGTCTCCTCTACCCTGGGAAAAAGACCATGCCCATTTATTTACCATATCTCTGCCTCCGTCAACCTCTCAGGTCTGGCACCCTTGATTAGAACTGATCAAGAGGGAAACAAATGAGTCCACTTAGCAGAGAAGATGTGGCAGGGCAATCGGTGGACAAAAATAATGTGGCCCTTCAGGAACAGTTCAGTTCCCTTGTCTGTGTAACGTGTGGCTAACGTGCAAAGTCTGTAGAATCCCTGAGAATCAGGGAATGCTGCGCAATGTCTAACTCTGTCTAAACACAATCTGCTACAGGAATTTAGAGAGTTAGTGGGAAAACAAGAACAGTCTACATTTCTGGCCAAAACCCTGATTAAATGGAGTAAATAGGTCAGAGCGTAGACGACTCTTTACACTGTGCTCTGCAATGGCTTGTCTTTTACCAGACTTTATGGGCAGTTGTAGGTCGAAATGTCAACTGTTCTTTTTTCCCCCACTGATAATGCTCATCCTGCGGAGTTCCTCCAGTAGATTGCATAGCTTTGGATTCCAGCGACTGTGGTTTCAATGCTGTCTAATGGGCTGACTCACAAAGCTGCTGAACTTGCAGTCATTAATATGGAACAGAAGATTAACTCAGGAATGATGGTATCTCCACCCTGAGCTCCCATCAGTGATTGCACTGGAAGTAGAATCTTCATCTATTCTATGCAAGTTATGTCAACACATCCACAGAAATTGAACTAAACCCATAAATTATATGGGTCTGTGAAAAACATATAAACTACAAATGTTGGAAATCAGATAGAAAACCAGAAGAGGCTGGTCAGCTTGCATCAGAGGGAAGAAAAACAGGTCAGGTCAAAGACATTGCATCATGACAGGAGCTTAAATTGTATGCTTTCATCTCATTAAGATATCAGAAAAAGAAGAGCTGCCAAAGGGAGATATGTGACAACCTCAGTAACAACAATAAGATTGCAAAAATGGCCATGAAATGGTTACACAGTACATATGTGGATAAAAGTGCATCCTTCTGCTAGTGTACTAATCTATGCATCTATGTGTGTGGGCATACACTAAATCTTGTTGCTTAGGGGTCATATAATTGAGCCTGCTTTATAACTGGAGCACTCAGTAGCAGCAGCTTGAAGACTCACAATCTGTGTAGTGTGCTGCTTCGTAGATGGATGTTAAATGTCTGCCTTGCAAATAAATCATGTCTGTTCTGATACATGTACATATATACGTGTACCTGTGTGCATGCATGTATGTGTGTGTTCTATATTCAGTTATACCCCACAATCTGAAAGTAGAGCATACCCATGAAACCTTGCACAAGCTGAAAAGGCAGAAAGCAAAGAATTACTGGCTCATTACCTCATGCTTTCCCGACAGCCCGCACTCAGTCCCCACACTAATCTTACTGCCCCGTAGTCTCCTGACAGTCCGCTGTCAGGACCCACACTGATCCCACTGCCCCCGCGCTCTCCCAACAGCCCGCTGTCAGGACCCACACTGATCCCACTGCCCCCGCGCTCTCCTGACAGCCCACTCTCAGGACCCACACTGATCCCACTGCCCCCGCGCTCTCCCGACAGCCCGCTCTCAGGACCCACACTGATCCCACTGCCCCCGCGCTCTCCCGACAGACCGCTGTCAGGACCCACACTGATCCCACTGCCCCCGCGCTCTCCCAACAGCCCGCTGTCAGGACCCACACTGATCCCACTGCCCCCGCGCTCTCCCGACAGCCCACTCTCAGGACCCACACTGATCCCACTGCCCCCGCGCTCTCCCGACAGCCCGCTCTCAGGACCCACACTGATCCCACTGCCCCCGCGCTCTCCCGACAGCCCGCTCTCAGGACCCACACTGATCCCACTGCCCCCGCGCTCTCCCGACAGCCCGCTCTCAGGACCCACACTGATCCCACTGCCCCCGCGCTCTCCCAACAGCCCGCTAAATGCCATTTTCACTTTTTGACTTTTTTTGTAAAAGCAAAATTCCTTTAGGTTTTTTTTCCCAATTAGCGAGTAAATGTACTAATGCAGGTCTTTCATAAAAGTGAAGTGGCGTCAAGCAAACTTTGGAAAAGCATGGGATACCTATATTCATATCAAAATGTATCTGTGAAGATATTACATATTTGTAAGTAGTAAAGAATCTCACAATCTCAAGTAGTTTTTGGTTGGCATTGTTGAAGGATGTTTACCACTCTCATCTGGTGATTTGCAGATGAAGTTGGATACATATTTTAGGTGGTATTTTCCTGTGACATTGGAATTGCATTTGTTTGAAGTTTGTTTGAAGACCCCAAATTTACTGAAGAAAGTAATTGATTGAACAAGTTATTTCAGGTCCTCCAGCCCAAACAAGTTCTGTCTGTACTAAACCCATTCACCAGCATTTAGTCTTTAATAGCTTGGCAATTCAAGCCGTTCTCCAGGTTCTCAGTAAAGAATGGAGCGCAGCAAGTCACAGATGCAAGTAACACCAGCACAGATTTATTTATCACTTGACTACCCCACATAATCTTTAAGCATGCCACTGAGACAACATGGTTCCTCTCTCTGGCCTGACCAGGAACCTCGACGTTAATAATGAAGTTTGAGAGTTATTCAGCTTGATCACAGCTAGCACAAGTTTCAAGTTTAAGCTTTTTGTCTCATGTGCATAGGTATAGTGAAAATGTTTGATTTGTGTACTATCCAGCACATCTATCTATCCATAAATGTGTACTATCCAGCACATCTATCTATTCATAAATGCAGTAGAATCAGACACAGTGGAGAGGATAGGACCAAAGCGGGAGATCAGCTCAAATAAATAAGGGCAACATTATTTTACAGGAGTGAGATCCATCCAGAAGTGTGATAGTAGGGGGGAAAGAAACTGTTCTTTCTGTATGATTTTATATTCTTGAATATTTTTCCTGACAATTTATCTGGGGTGGGACGACCCTTTCTGTGTGTTGGCTGCTCTTCTGAGGCATCAGGAAGTGTTGCTGGAGGTTGCACAATTCCTGAGAAGTTTAGTCTGTGATTTGGTGGAGAACATGGTTAACGAACAAAACCTTGCAGAAGAATTTGCACATGAAATTTCAGTGACTGTGGCCTGGCATCCAAGAGTGAGCGAAAATTTTATCTTTTGCAACGAATTCAGAGTCCAGGAGTCATAACAAATTCTACAGCAAGCAATGTCTGGTCACATGCTACTGTCACTAAACACAATCATATCTATTTGCCAAAATAAGAGGTACTTTTCAAAAACCTGCAGATCCAAAGCCAACCAATCAACGTAAACAAGTTCAGGGGCACTGTCAAACAACAGATAGGATGACTTTATAGTCTGGGAACTTCATTCAGATAATGAAGAACTGCAATTGCACATACCCATGTCACAGCCGCAATGGCAGCAATGGACAGAGTTTCCAATAATGCTGTTGATTAACAACCAGAGCATTGACCTGCTAGTGGAAAGTGCGGCAGTCTATCTATTAATGAGCCAGGACAATAACTCTTACCAGTTGAGACAGATATTTTTGACAGAAAGTGCTATCAAACTGAAATCCTATTCTGTTGAAAATTTATGATGGGAAGGCAAATGGTGCACTAAATGGAATGTGAGCACAGATACACAGGCTGAGTTTGGAAATAGGTTTCAAGCATTAATGCTTTAAAGTCACAGCTTCTTCCATTGTTGGACAAGTATGGTGATCAGCTTGGAAAAAAAGAGAAGATGCAAGCCCAGACAGCCTCAAGTGTGCCTAAAACAATGAGGCTGTGTATCAACAACAAGGTCGCTCTAAATCAAGTTGATGGTGATGAATAATACCAGCTCTTGACTTTGCCAGAATTTGGTCACATCAACGGCATTCACAAACTGAACCACTCATACCCACACACAATGGCATGTTGAGGACGCTCAATACCTGGCTATCAACACCCACATTAGATTTGGCCAATGCATAGTGTTGTGCTTTACAAGCAAGTCAAGATTTTCCAGGGCTTGACAACTAAATTAAGCAAATAGTGGATCTTTGCTTGAGCAACAAAAAAAAAATCAGTCTGTTGGTTTACAAAAGTACAGAAGAAGTTCAGTGGGGCTGAGTGGGAAAATTGATTAAATGGCAAGGCAGACTCAATGAGCTGAATTAAAAGGCTGGGAGAAGGTAGGGGAGGAACACAGACAATTGTTAATTGGATATAAATAGGAGGAAAAGATAGGAAGGGAAAATTGATAGGGGAGGGTTTGGCTCTGTGAATGCAGATCTGGGGTATAGGAGACAGAGGGAAAAAGAGGAGAGAGAGAGAGAGACAGAGCTGGAGGAAGGAGACAGGGAAAGATGGGGTGAGGACTGATGGACAGAGAAGTCAATGTCATCTTGTTTTATTCCTTGGACATTTATGGTGGTGACCTTCTTGTTCTTTAATGACACCCTGTGTCTGAATTCTAGCCCATTCCCACATTTGGCGTTCTGCAAACACGTTAACAATACATGAGACAAAGGAGCAGCTCACTGTCCCTACAATGGTTCCCTGGAAATCCTCTGGTAGAAACTTTGGCCAAAAACCTTCAATTTATAAACAAATAACCATACCTTCTGAAATAGTCTCATATAGACAAGAATCATCCTTCAACGCAGTGCTCTGCTCCTGGGCATGGAGATATTGTTTGATCCTGACTAATAATGATTCCATCATTTGGCTTATTGCTGTCGATAGCAAACCTTGGTGTGTTGAGATTCCATTGATCCTATTAATTTCTTGAGCAGTTTAGTGTAACAGGAAAATGAATCATACTGTAGATGAAAAGCCTTTATTGGAGTATTAGTCCCTCTCAGTCATCATTTCTCATTTAGCCAAAGTCACCAACTTTGATTTTCTTCTGCTGATGGTCCAGCATTGTTTAGCATTCTCCTTGAACGTTGCCTTAACCTTTGAGCATTTTGTCCGATGCAGCAGATGCATTCACTCTCCTCGTGACTGCGCAGGTTTTCCCCGTTGTGTTCCGGTTTCCTACCGCAATGCTAAAGTGTGCATTGGGGGCTGAATTGGCTGCTGTGAATCATTCCCAAGGCAGGAGGGTAGCGGTGAGGGAGAAGTTGATGGGTATGTGAGAGAGAACAGTTTACGGGGAACAAGTGGGTTTGGTGGGAAAGTCAGCACCAATAATGATCACCTTGGTTGATAAATGTGAACATTAATAATTCAGATCCCAGACCTGGAGCTTTATCAAAGTGGGTTCTGATGGAGGGTGTTATATCTGAGGCATTAATTCTGCCTGACATGCTGAATGTTTCCAATATTTCCTGTTTTTATTTTATGGTGAAGAGAAACTGTAGCAGGGGAAAAATAACAGATTCTGTATTGTTGCTGCAGGAATTGACGTTAAGGTTAGTGGTCTCTGCAATGATTGCCCACGTTTCACCATCAGCCTCCATAGCACCAGTCTCTACGGCAGCTGGAGAGTGCCGTAGACACATTGATCAAGTCAAGTTTATGGTCCTCTGATTGCACAAGTGAAACCCGATGAAACAGCAGTCTCCGGTCCTCGGTGCAAAACACAGACACACAACCAGACACAGCATGCACACAGACAAACAATACATATGGAGGGCAAATATTTTATAATTAATAAATAAATGTTATTTTGTACAAATGAGAGTCTTGGATGGTTAGTGGGAGCAGTTCCTTTGGTCGTTCATCATTCTCACTGCCCTTGGGAAAAAGCTGTTCATCAGCCTTGTTGGCTTTGATACTCCTGTATCTCTTCCCCAAAAGGAACAGCTGAAAGATGGAAGGGGTCCTCAATGATCTTGTGCACCCCCTTCAGACAGTGATCCTGGTAGATCAGGGAGGAAGGGGATGGAGACTCCAGTGATCCTCTCTGCCACTCTTATGGTCATGTGGATTGACCTCTCATCCATTTCTCTGCAGCAACCGTACCACACTGTGATGCAGCCAACAAGGATGCTCTCGATTCAGCTCCTGTGCAAGATTGACATAATGGTGCCCGGTAGTCTCGCCCGCTTCACTCTTCTCAGGAAGTGCAGTTGTTGATGTGCCTTCCTGGCAAGTGAGGAGATGTTGTGTATCCACGATAGGTCACTAGTTCAGTGAAGCCCAAACAACTTGGTGCTCTTCACTCTCTCTACTACAGAGTTGTTGATGTGCAGTGGAGGATGGTCATTCCTCATTCTTCTGAAGTCCACATCTTCTCCTTCATCTTGACAATGCTGAGACTCAGGTTGTTACTCTTACACAATTTCTCAAGATTTTCAACCTCTTCTATGTAGTGCCACAACATTATCGCTGTTGAGGCCGACGACTGCTGTGTCGTCTGCAAATTTGAT
Source organism: Narcine bancroftii (assembly GCF_036971445.1). Classification (NCBI taxonomy): domain Eukaryota; kingdom Metazoa; phylum Chordata; class Chondrichthyes; order Torpediniformes; family Narcinidae; genus Narcine; species Narcine bancroftii. The sequence goes on along the minus strand of NC_091471.1, from coordinate 300,248,613 downwards.
GACTGTTGGAGCTGGATCTGGCATTGCAGATGTGGGTCAGGACCATGAACAAGAGTGGGCTGAGCACAAAGCCCGAGGTTTGCCATTGCTCCTGGAGTATCTGTCCATTTCAAGTAAACATAAAACAACACAACAGCAATGGAATATGCTGCTATTAATTGATGCCCTGATATAGGACCATTAGACTTAGGAGCAGAAATAGACTATTCAGCCCATCTATTCAATCATGAGCTGATCCATTTTCCCACTCAGCCCCACTGCCCAGTCTTCTCCCCATAACCTCTGACGCCCTGGCTAAACAAGAACCTATTAATCTCTGCCTTAAATACACCAATGACCTGGTCTCCATAGCCGCTGGTGGCAACAAATTCCACAGATTATTTCAGTGGTGAATAGGTGCAACACCATTTTCAAAGTGGCTCACTTGTACTGATTACTGAGTTTTTATTAATTGATTGAAGCAGATTTAAAAGAAAGCCCTTGCTGTATTATATACCACAGGTCCAGGGAAGGTATTTGCAGCTGTTCTGAGTGATATTTATTTTCACATTCCCTGAGAGTGGGAAGAAGAGCACTGGCTGAGATATGGAAAAATGTTGTAGCTTGGCCCACAATCCTCTGCTGCATCATGTGTCCAAGCAGGACTGTAAACATTGTTAAATTAGGATCTGGAAGGTATCTCATTGTTATAATGTACTGAAGGGGGCTGCCAAAAGAATCAGTTGCCTAATTTTAAATTAATTCCTGGCTTGCTAAATAAACTATCCTCCAATTATTCTCTCTTGGGATTTCCGTAGGCACCATAATGACTGAGTTAAATTACTAACTACATTAATAGTTAGACATTATAGCCTGGTTTATAATTTCGGACAACTTGTTGAGAATTAGCTCTTATAACCCTTGATATCCACAAAATTAAAAAATAGTTATCTTGCCTATTGATGAAACCTAATCTGATTAATTAATCTCATCAATCAATATTGTTAAAGCAAAAGAGAAACACAAAAAGTGCAGATGCTGAAATATTGAGTAAACAATGAGATGCTGGAGGGACTCAACAGGTCAGGCAGCGTTCGTGGAGAGAAATAGACAGTCACCATTTCGAGTTGGGACCCTTTGTCAAGGTCAACACAAAACCTGCTGCCCAATTCTAAAATTTTATGATCAATAATGTTGATAAAATTGGTAACACTCGTAAAAATTTTTTGGCCGTAAATAGAATTTTAGCCTGAACTTAAAACAGCATTAAAGTAAATAACGAATCTCATCAATGTACTTTTATATTAAATTTGAAATTTTATTTTATTTACAGCATGTGGAAGCCAATTTTTTCTTTTTTATTATTAAGATTTATAAGTAATGGGGGGGTTTAACTACAGATCATGGTTCATAATCACAGAACAACAGGATCACATCAGAGAAGTATAAAATATCTTGTTTCAGGGAAATTTACATGTATTATTTGTATAATTTCTGTATTCAATATTATTTTTGAGCATATTAGGAGTTATGATTAATTATTATAATTATAGAATTTGATGTCCTAATAAGTTGTGTAATAATTATGGTTATTCTTCAAATTTACAATTGATATGTGATATGTATATGATATGATTTGATTTAAGTTATCATTAGTATTCCTTGTGTAAAGGGTTTTTGTTAAACAATGAAAATATTTTAAGGAAGAAGCTGATTCTGGCCATTTAAACCTGTGCGGCCCAATTAATTTGTAGTTCACAGACTAATTTGCTCACACACTTCCAGTTATATTACCATCATGTTGATAAATCCAGTTAACCGACTTCTACTAGTCATAAACTAATTGATTGGAAATTGATGGGACAGTGACCAAAAGTATGTCACGTCTAGAGGTAGCAGAATCAAGAGCGAGGACTTCAGCATTTCAGGGGAAGAAATGGCTATCCTCCCTAGTAAGGACTGTGTGCGACTCCCTACCCACCAATCTGCCTTCTCGACTGAGGAACAATTAGGGATGGTCTAATTAGGGATGATCAGTTAAATGAAGAGAGTATTTCTTGAAGCATCCACAGTAGGACTTGAATTCATGGATCAGTAGGAAAGGCTCTATGGTACAATACAACTCCAAAAAAACTGGCATTTGCTGATTTTGAAATCCTGAGGGTTCAGCGTCTGACTCACTTATTAATCTGGATGTGTGCGTGGAACATGTGAAGAGAGCTGGGGATCTATAAGAAATAGGAATAGAAAGCATATTTAGCCCATCAGGTCTGCCCCTCCATTTAATCATGAGCTGATCCATTTTCCCACTCAGCCCCATTGCCCGGCCTTCTTAGCATAACCTTGAATGCCCTGGCTGATCAAAAATCTATCAGTCTCTGGCAGAGGGCATCTGGGGGTGAGAGTGCATCTGGGGATGGGGTCAAAGTGCAGCTGGGGTCAGAGGGCAGCCGGGCATGGGGTTGCAACCATGTCATACCTGTGGTGGGACCACTTCTCCAAAGCACTTATAGATTTCCTAATCCCTTTAAATTTACTGTGCTCACTGGGAAACCTATTAATCTTATGTACAATATGTTTTTTAAAAATGAAATAAAAATGTCTCAATCTGTTTCCATCTCTTCTTTACTGACTCCTGCATTAATTCTTCTTTCTAACTTCCCCACCCATCCCAGTGGTCTCTGCCTCCATCTTGCTCCACATCTTTCATCTAATGCCCAACCCAAATACCTCTTGTCTTCGTTCGTCCTTCATAATATTCATCCCCCATTTATGTTAGTCTTGATAAAGTTTCCTGACTCAAAACATTGAATTAAATTAAATTTTAAACTTAGGCATACAGCATAGTAACAGGACCTTTTGGCTCACAAGCCCATGCCACCCAATTGCACCACATTAACCTGCAACCTCTGTACGTTTTGGAGGGTAAGAGGAAATCAGAGCACCTGGAGGAAAGCCACGCAGACACAGGGAGAACATACCAACTCCTTCCAGACAGTGTGGGATTCGTACCCGGGTTCCTGGTACCGCAGCAGCATGGTACAGATGACTATGATAAATGTGCCACCCAAAGACATTGACTGACTATTTCTACCCATGGATGCTGCCTGACCCAGAGTCCTTCCTGCTGCATATTGTAAAGAATACATCTTACATCCAACAGTACCAGGAGTGTTGGATTACATGTCTGTTCTATTACATGACTCTTTTATTACATGACTACATATTTGGTTTTTAATTTAGACATCATTATCATTCAGGGGCCTTGCCATTGAGTGTGGGCAATCATGTCTCTCCATCCATCACGATCTCCGACCCTCCAAACTGTAGTTGTTGCCTCGTCTGTTCTTCGGTGAAGGCTCCATCTTCGAGCCGAGACCATAGTCGATGCTGAGTTCATGATTATACAAGGGGAAAAATACTGAAGTGGTTTCCCGCTGTTTTCTTCAGTTGAAGTGTCCGTACTGGACGGGTAACCCTGGCCATTGATCAATAGGTTCATCTGCCCAGCATGTTTGGTTTCACAACCATATATTTCCAATTTGTAGAATTTGCTTGTAAAAACCCATCCACCATCTGCAATCCATGGCTTCATATGAGCCTGAATGGGAGGCTCAATAGGTACGACACCTTGCCTAAAGGTGACCTGTCGAATATCAGATGGAAGGAGCACCTTACACCTTCTTTTGCTGAGCAATTGCACAGCACCGAAACCGACAGACATACGGCACAATATTAAAGGTCCATTTGGATCACAAAACCGTGCTGCCCAATTAAACTACAACCCCAGTATGTTTTTGAAGGGTGTGAGGAAACAGGAGGAAACCCACGTAGGTCACAGGGAGAGCGCATAAACTCCTTACAGACAGCGCTGGATTCGAAACAGGGTCACTGGTTTCATAACAGCATGGTGCCTACTGCAGACGTTTAGTACCTGATCCACAGTACTTCTGGAATGCAAGAGTCACACACTGGGTGTGTGATGCTCCTTTCTCCTGAATACCCAATTGAGGGGCTTGCTTTTCCAGTTCCTTACCAGGAAGCCAGCCTTGATATTTTTCCAGTGCAGTCCAGTTAGTGATTATTAGGATCACGATGGTGTCCTGTCATGCAAGCAGCTAAGACAATCGAGAGTGTAGCATTCCTCCTTAATCATCGTTGAATGGACTGGAATGGTTCGTGTTGTTATATTCTCAGTGGAAAGTGAAAGTGTTTAAGTGCCTACAATATATTTCAAATTAGATTCATTATCAATATTGTTACCCGTTTTATCAGATCAAATGTGATTAGAAAAAGATCACACTAGTCAATGGCTCAAATCAGCTGGAATTGTTTTGTTTTCCAAAGTACTTTTGTGTCTCACCATGCAACTGATTATCCTATTCATAGGGCTTGACAACATCTATTGTGTTATGTTGCAAAATATTTTAGTTTTCTGCTATGTATGAACCTCACCATTTTCTGTACCTTTACCAGAAATTTATGCTTAACCAGGGCAACACGGGGCTGAAATTCAAAGGGCAAAATCCATCAAGAGCAGGCAACAACAAAAAAGTGCAGCAACTCCTTGTTTGATCATTATAGTCTGGATAGTCCACACTTCCTCATTTGTCTGGAAAATAATTTTACTAATCTTACATCCAAGAAGTGCACGGAGGTGGAGAAAGAATAAGTAATAAGAATTTAAATGGCACAGTTCTATCTATCTTGGAGTTCATGCTTATAAATCTTTTAAAGTGGCAGCTGGACAAAGAGGGCATTTGCCATTCATAAATAAATGCACAGAGCTCAAACATAGATTGTTTTAATACAAAAGGCATACAACACAGTTACTGGCCCTTCCAGCCCATGAGCTCCTGCCGCCCAAATACATTAAATTAACCTACAGCGTCCATAGTTTTGAAGGGTGGGAGGAAAGGAAACCAGAGCACCTGGAGGAAATTCACGCAAATATGGGGAGAACAAACAAACAAACTCCTTACAGACAGCGCCAGATTTGAACCCAGGTCACTGGCACCTATAATAGCGTTCCACTAACTGTTTCGTTAATAGTGCCACTTTTGAACTAACCACGCCACACAGAGACTGCTAGAAAACAACTTGCCAGGGGAACTCAGTAGATTGTGTAATATCTGTGGGAGAAAAAGATTTGCTGATGGTTTTGTCTGAACTCTTAAAACTGAGAGTGAAGGTGAGATATTGTCCGTACATTGAAGATGGGGTAGGAGGAGTTAGACATGGCCCAGTAGAAAATTAGTGAAGGAGGGACTGGTGAAGGATGACAGACAGATGGGAAGGGGAGGAGCAGAGTTGGGAGATGGTTTGGTGGTACACCACCGGCCTACTGCAGAGGGAAACACCTGCAGGAGTGTACCGCCGGCCAACTGCAGGAGGAAACCTCTGTACCTGCAGGAGTGTAAGGGGACAGGACCACACCTGTCAATCAGTCGGCCTGAAGGGGTCAAGCCGCACCCAGTCGGATGTCAATCACCTTCTGGGATATAAGCCTGTGCCAGCCTCCCAAAGCTCACTCAGACTGCAGCTACAGCCAGCCTGGCTCTGTGGAAGTCTTTGTGGATTAAAGCCTGTTGTACAGTCTTTACCTTGTGTGTGTCTGATTCTGGCTAACAGCGCATCACAGCGGGTACCAGAAAAAAGAAGCAAGAGGCAAGAGAATAAAATGGAGTCAGATGGAAGAAGACAAGTCATACAGGGTGAGGATCCTATTGGTGAAACGGAGGGAGGAAACACAGGGAGGTGATATTAAAGCTGTATGAAAGACTGGTTAGATGCCAACTGAAGTTTGTGTACAAAACTGCTCACCACACTTTCGGGAGGGTGTGCTGGCCTTTGAGAAGGTAGGAAACTCGTTTTAGGGATAAAAGATTTTCAGCTGCAAGGTGAGATTGGAGACATTAGGGAGCTTGGACCAAAGATGTGCAAGAAAATGAATGTTTCAGACAGTTAATAAAGGAAATTATTTCCATGAATAAAGGTTTCAAGGATAAAGAGACACAGGTGCAACATTTGAGGCAAAAGGCACAAAAGGTTGAGAGAATTTTATTTTATACTGAGAGTAATGTCCTAGAATTGACTACATATAGAGCTGCTGGGAACGGTGCGTGATCAAGCTCTATGGCCCACATGCAGGCACTGAACAAGTTAAACTAAAACTCCACTGTCTGCAAATGATACATATCCCCACTGTTCCCCGCATATTTGTGTGTTTATCTGGAAGCCTCAAACACTACAATTGTATCTGCTTCCACCACGAACCCTTGCAGCCTGTTCCAGGCACCCACCACCATCTGTGCAAAAAAAAAAACCCTTACACATCTCCATTAAATTCCACACGTCACCCCTGCCTGCTTCCATAACCTTCAATGCATGGCCTCTAGTTCATGGCATTTTTACTCTGGGGTAAAGATTCTGACCACTTTATCAATATCTCCCTGAAATTTTACAAATTTTAGTAAGAGAAAAATCATTTTGGATTTGTTAGTTAGATTTGAAGTGTTTTTGAATTGGTGGTTAAAGTGCTCAATTCCACCTACTTTCGAGTCTGTTGTGTTTTGTGTCCACGTGGATGAACAATTCTCATGCTTCTGCCATCCTGCTCAGTCTGAAAAATGACCAATTTCTTTTTTTGTTACCGAGAGCTAAAATGGCTACTCGTTTGACATTTTGTCTCTGAACAGATCTGACTGCCACACAGGTGGTTTTATCAATTAATGTAAAAGGTTTGACTTTATTGGGATTGACAATATTGTAAATCTGACTTTTACAGTTCACCGCCAGTCTTTTGACCAGAGCACAATAATTATCTGATTTTTGTTTGTAGGGATCATTTTGAGAGAAATTAATTATTTGAATGATCCACAGAAAGATCTATGGATGGTAAGCCACCCAATGATCATTATACTTTGGTGTTAAGGTATCTGTCATCTCCCCTCCTCTGTCTGCACTCAGAGGAAGAGGTGCAAGAAAGTTAAAGTAGCAAGAAGGACACAGGGTTAGACTGCAGCAGATTGGAAGTCAATCCACAAGACCATAAGAGCAGCAGATAGGATCACTGGGGTCTCCTTCACCCCACCCCAATCAATGGCATTTACTTGGATCATTGTCGAAAGAGCGCACACAAAAATCATTGAGGACCCCTAGCACCCTGCATGAAGCATCATTCAGCTCCTCCCATAGGGAAAGAAATACAGGAGTATCAGAGCCAGAACCGCCAGGCTGAGGAAGCAGATTTTCCCCAGACTGCTGAAAGACTTATACAAACCCTCCATGATTCAATTATTTATTTAACAGTATTTATTTTAATATTGTACTGTGCACACGTATCGCTTGTCTGCTTGTCCATTATGTCTGCATGTATGTATGTTTGCGGTGTGTTGCACCGAGGACCAGAGAATCCCATTTCGTCAGGTTGTACTTGTACAATCGGATGATAAATAAGCGTGAACATGAAACATTTTTGCTCCAGCCACTGTTTAACCTGACGTTTGGGATGGGAAAGCCACTTGACGTAGAGGCGATGTGACCCAACTTAAAAGACAAATCTTTAGAGAATCCTTGTATAAATCACAGACCAACAAATGCACAAAGCCTTCAACTCTCCAGCTAAAGCTGCCATAGAGATGAACCATGCTTCAGGCACTCTGGATAATAATAAAATGCTTCCTTGCAAGTCAGAAGTTACAATGGGGTCTTGTCACTAGAACTGGGGGAAAAAAAATTATGACCAGTGACATGGGGTCCTTTATGATGTTAAGGCCATAAGACATAGGAGCAGAGATAGCCTATTCAGCCCATCGAGTCTGCCCCACCATTTAATCATGAGCTGATCCATTTTCCCCACTTAGCCAGACTTCTCATACTTCTCCCCGTGTGCTCTGGCTAATCAAGAACCTGTCAAACACTTCCTCAAATACAACCAATGACCTGGCCTCCAAAACTACCTATGGCAACAAATTCCACAGATTCACCACCCTCTGGCTGAAGAAATTGAAATTCATTGTCAGAGTTCATAGATGACATCACATACAACCCTGAGATTCTTTTTCCTGTGAACAAGGCAGAATTACCACATTGGCAGTGCCAGAAAAAAAAAAGACAGGTGTAAACAAATAAATAAATGTAAACAAACTGACTGTGCAATACAGAGAAAATAAAAAAAATCAATAAAATGCAAAGATAAGAGTTGTTAAACAAGTCCCTGATTGAGTTTGTAGTTGAGGAGTCTGATGGTGGAGGGGTAGCAGCTGTTCCTGAACCTGGTGGTGCGAGTCTTGTGGCACCTAGACCTCTTTCCTGATGGCAGCAGTGAGAACAGTGCATGTGATCGGTGGTGTGAATCCTTGATGATTGCTGCTGCTCTCCAACGGCAGTGTTCCTCATAGATTTTCTTGAGCTGTGTCCACTATCTTTTGCAGGGCTCTTCACTCAAGGACATCTTCTTCTGCCTTTCTTGGGCTGTGTCCACTATCTTTTGCAGGGCTCTTCACTCAAGGACATCTTCTTCTGCCTTTCTGTTCTAAGTGGATGTCCTTCAATCCTGAAATTTTGCCCTCTTGTCCTTGACACTCCCACTGTTGGAAACAACCTTTCTACATTAACTCTGTCCACGCCTTTCACCATTCAAAATGTTTTAATGTTCCTAAATTCCAACAAATGCAGGCCAAGAGCTGTCCATCACTCCTCTTACGATAATCTTTTTGTTCCAGAAATTATCCTTGTGATGAACCTCTTTGAACCCTCTCCAACATCCGCACATCTTTTCTTAAATGAGGAGTTCAAAACTGCTCCCAATTCTCCAACTCAGGTCACACCAGTGCCTAATAGAGCCTCAACATCACACCCCTGTTCTTATATTCTATTCCTCTTGAATTAAATGCCAGCATTGCATTTGCCTTCTTCGCTATTGTCTCAACATGGAAGTTTATCTTCAGGCTCTCCTGCACAAGGACTCCCAGGTCCCTTTGCATCTGGGTACTTCAATTTTCTACCCATTTAAAGAAATAGTCTGCCAGTTTATTGTTTTTCTGCCTGACCATACACTTGGATTTCCCACTTCTTTTCCCATTCTCCGACAGTCTTATGGCTGATCTACCCCAGTCTCATCTCTTCTGTTCCCCAGAGCCTTAATTCTCTTGACTTTTTAAAATATGCATCACCTACCTCTATAAAAGCTCCCAGTGATGCAGCCTCCGCAACCCTGGGGTAGAGATTTCCAAAGAGTCACCACCATCTGTGAGAAGAAAGATACCCAGGTGCAGCACACTTTGCCCCTAATCTTGTGATTCTTTCTCCTCATTTGTGACTCTCCCAGTAGCGGAAGTATCTCCACATCTGCTCACTCATCCTGCCTCCAAGGATCTGATATATTTCAATAATATCAGCTCTCATTCTTCTAAACTCCAAAGAATTTACTTTGATTTATTTAGGAGAACCCTCTAATGCTGAAAGAATCTCTTTTGGAGCATCAGTAAACCCATCCTGTAGCTCTAGTCCAATGCTTTGCAAACTACCCCCCTTAAAGCACATTCCACTTTAAGTAAGTGGTCTGTGATTAGTAAGGGATTGTTTGATGTTGTATGTGAGTGGGAAGGGAAGATTGAGAACCACTGCTCTAGACCCAATTGTTACTGAAATATTTTGCTTAAGAAAAATTGTCATTGGTCCATGTGATACCATCAATAAATACAAAAGCCTGGAGTTGTGAAACTATCGGGCTTTTATTAACTAAAAACTGGAACAATCATCAACCTCATTGACTGATCGAAGCAAAGAGAAGAGAGAAAGCATGCAAGGGGCTATGGGTAGGATCGGTCTTGGGAAGTGTGTCCAGCTGGCAGCAGCCAATCATGGCATAACTGCCTTATCACAGTCCATTTCCTTTGGCGTTATGAAACTGTGCACATAATGAGTCAATCAGGTACAATTAAAACAGTGGTTTTCAACCATTTTCTTCCCACTCACATACCACTTTAAGTAAACCCTTACTAATCGCAAAACACTTATGGCATAGGGATTTAAGGTGGTATGTGAGCTGAGGGGGGGCAGTTTGAAAACCACTGCTCTAGACAGAGCCAGCAGAACCACTGCTCGAGTTCAGAAGAGTGAGAGGAGATCTTATAGAAACATATAGGATTAGGAAGGGTATGGATAGGATAGATGTAGGACAGTTTTTTGAGCTGGCTGGGGAAACTAAAATGAGAGGACACAGCCTCAAGATTCGGGGGAGTAGATTTAGGACAGAGATGAGGAAAAATAGTTTTTCCCAAAGAATAGTAAATGTTTGGAATTCTCTAACCAGGGAAGTGGTTGAGGCTGCCTCATTAAACATATTTAAAATTCGGTTAGATAAATTTTTACATGATAGAAGAATTAGGGGATATGGGGAGAAGGCAGGTAGTTGGAGTTAGGTCATAAATTAGATCAGCCATGATCGTATTGAATGGCGGAGCAGGCTCGATGGGCCATTTTTGGCCTGCTCCTGTTCCTACTTCCTATGTTCCTAACCATTCAGGTCACATCATGAAGTTTATTTCACTCTTCTAATGTGAGGAAAGAGTTAAACTTCTACTGTGCAAAATCAGTAACTGCAATCTAGTAAATAATGAAGAAAGAAATTTCATACGAATCCATTCTCTCTGACTTCAGGCTATCTAACAAGTCATTTTGCTTTAATGGCGATCTTCAATAACAAAGAGCTCAACTGATAAATATTTGCATTGGCTGTGGGCAGTTTTGGAGTGTTGAGATAGTGTATCTATTGTCACGTCCTTTGTAGAATATTTATATTTAATTCTTTTTGTGGCATGATAAAAATTGTACTGACAATTGTCATGTGCTGTGTTGTAAGATTGGAGTCATTTTCCTTCATCTTGTGCAGGTTTGTGTAACTAGCCCAAACATAAGATGTTGTGGAGTTTGTGGATCAGACTCAAATAACAATCTCGGAAGTCCAAATGAAACTCACAGCCTCATAATCACATGAGAAGAAATTTCAATTCAAGTCTTCTTGAAATATGAATACAAGGAACGTCAAAAATGAGACTTGCCCTCTGGCGCTGGAACAGAGATAAAACTGTACTATGCGGATGTCAAACGTCAGAAGTATTTCAAGGACATTGCACTATGCTAATCCAAATCAGAATCAGAATTTATTGCCATGAGTACATCACAAAATTTGTTGTTTTGCAGCAGAATCATTTATATAAACCACATTAAAAATTAAAAATAGTGCAAGTCAAAGAAAAAGATAAAGTTAGTGTCTATAATTCATCGTTCATTTATAAATCTGTTAGAGGAGTGGAAGAAGCTGTTTTTGGGTGCTCGCTTTCAGGCTCCTGTACCCTTTTCCCAATTGTAGCAGACTGAAGACGGCATGGCCTGGGTGGTGGAGGATAGAAGCTGCTTTCTTAAGACTCTGCCTCTTCTTGTAGATGTCCTTAATAGAGTTAAGACTGCTGACCGAGATGTCTTAGGGCGAGTTATCAACCCATTGAAGTTTTTTTTCTTGCCCTAAGCATTAGCATCTTCATGCCAGACAGGGATGCAACCAGCGAGAAGGCTCTCTACAGTACACCTGTAGAGGTTTTCAAGAGACATACCGAATCTCCTCACACAGTACAGCCACTGGTAAGCTTTTCTTGTGATTGCATCAACATGGAGGCTCCAGGACAGATTCTTAGAGATATTGACACCCAGGAATTTGATGTTCTTGACCCACCCCACTGCTGACCCTCAAGGACTGGTTTGTGTTCTCCTGATTTCTTCCTGGTCCATAGTCATCTCCTTGGTTTTGTGACCCCACTCGACTAGCTGAACTATCTCCCTCATGTATGCCTCCTCATTGCCTACATTTTTCTCATACCTTGATGTAGGGTTCAAGCCTGAAACATTGTTTACGTATTGTTATCTTTGCTATATAAAGTACACTGTTTGACCTGCTGAGTTTCTCAAGCATTGTGTTTTTTTTCTTCAAACCATGGTGTCTGCAGACTCTGTTATCATTTCAGGTCCGGGACCATTTCTCTCCAAGGATGTTGCTGACCCACTGTCCCTCCAGTCTCTCTGTTCACTGCAGATTCCTGTTTGTGTGTTTCCCTGAATTGAGAAGCTTTACTCAGTGACTTCTCCAAGATCGGGAAGACTAATCATTCCACTGAGAACTAAACAGAAAAGACTGCCAATGCCATGATCATAGTTTAATACACAGAAGTGCTGGAGAAACTCAGCAGATCCTACGGTGCTCTTTATAGCAAAGATACTTAGCCAATGTTTCGAGCCTGAGCCCTACCTCAACAATGGATTGCATTCAATCTAGAACAGCTGATCAAATTCAAAAAATAGGAGTCAATATTCTAAATACTGTAAGTATATATATCATTGCTTTAAAGAACACTGCATGACCTATTGAGTTTCTCCAGCACTTCCATGCATTTTAAAAAAATGTCCACTGTTTGGGTCACCTATTCCAAGAAATCCACAAGCTGTTTTGTACTTTGCTCACTGATCTGCACACTAATTCAATATTAAACATTTAAATCAAAGTATTCCCAAAGCAGGACGAGTGTAAATAAAACTATAACATTCTCTATCAGTTCAGGCATGTTATCCAAAAAATAAAATAGCACTGCATTGAAAATAACAAAATGAAAATAGTAGAAAACAATCCTGAAATGAAAAACATGATTTTCTTGGTAAGGACATGATTACCAAGTCATCCAGAACCCTTTTGCTATTTACATTATTCAGTCACGTCACACTTTATTCTCCTACGAGGAGCAAGAAAAAAAATAGAAAACAAATCTAAATGAAGCACAGATTGAAAGTGTGATGTGGCCAACAATCTCATGATTACCAACATTTCCTACCATCGCACTCCAAATGCTTACTTCCATTTCGAGACTGTGATGAATTGATTTTTATTCTGAACAGTGTAATGCGCAACCTCTGAAAAGCACTTGGTGCCTTGTGTTAAAAATGGTCCCACATCAGCCCCCAGTGGATACAACAAATCACAACTGTTCACATGCTAAATTCCTTCCCTTTGTGTTGCAAAAATATTATTGACTATCTTTATATCAGATTATCCTTTCTACCCCTTTTATTCCTTCTGATTTTGTAATCATGGAAGATTATTTTGCAAATTCTATTTTTTCCTGTATTAAAAGCCAATAGGGATTGCATTCATTCTAGAACAGCTGATCAAATCCAAATGCTAAATACTGTAAGTAAATAGCATTTCTGGTGACTGTTGAGAAAGATGATATTAAAAACAGATTGGTTGTGAACATAATGACAGCGAAAGCAATCAGATTTCAGAATAAAACACTTGCATCATGTTATTGTACATCAAAGAACTGATTAAGCCACTTGTCTCTGTCAACCAGGATACACAGAATCATCAGAGTACTGGTCTACCATTCAACACCACCTCATATTTTTATCAAATTATATGAAAGCTGACCCACCTTTTAAATGTATTTAAAGAAATGTTCCTCTTCATCACACTCCTTGGCCAATAATACTACACCCAGTAAAAACTGTTCCAAAAAAAATCCACCCCAGGCCCAATTACTCAAATGGTCAGTGAAAGCTTCAGAATAAAAATGAGATTTATTGACCTCTATGACCCCAGATCTAGGAAGGTCAGCTGCAAGGTTTCAGGGGCAGTAAAATGCTGACCATCAGGAGTTGTCATAGCAACCTGTCCCCTGAGCAAGTTTGTAAGTGTTTAGAGCAACTTACAGTTCAAATAATCTGGCCCTAACTGCTGAGATTTCTGGGTAAATCCTATTTTGTTCAAATGATAACATTCCAGCTTTTCAATGTCTTTCCTGCTGGGAATATGGTGATCTCCAAACCTTAACTGAATTTTTTAAAAAATCATTTATTTAGGCTGACTGACTTAGGCAGTGCACAACAATGTAATATAGGCCCCAGATATTCTCATAAAGAAATAGGTCACTGCCATTTAGAAGCATTATAGGTTTAAAAATAAAGCCCTTTGGTAAAACCAGGGTTAGAAATTCAATTTGTTCAATGATGCAGGTTAAGTATCAATTAATCAACTATCCATTGTAAAAGCTCTTGATTTTTAACACCACTGAAGTCAATTAAAATAAATTTCAGACACTGCAAAAGAGTCAAAGAAAAAAATTATTGGGAAAGATATGAATGTTGTCATTATTCAATAGCAGAGAAGATGTTGCATTTCAAAACCGGACTCAAGAACTATTTTCACCCTCCTCTCTTGGATATGTGCAATATAGCTGGTACTATTTTAATCACCCACAAACACCATTGCGTGCTCCAGGGGTCAACAGCAGACCTGGACAATTCTGCGGTGCCAATAAGTTGCATCATTTGGAACCTTAGCTTTACCTCAACTCTTCCCGACCGTTGCATGCTTTAACTCAGCGAAAGCAGGCACCTCCTCCTTGACTCAAAGTCCCATTTGGCTTCAGTGAAAAAATGTCACCATTTCTGCAAAAATTGCAAACAGCTATTTTTTTGAACATTAGCAAAAGTTTTAGAAACAGAGATGGAAAAGAGAAAGAACAAATGCCAGATCTATTTCTCACTCATTCGTTCATACTAAAAAGGTAAGGGATAAATATTTTATATTGCAGGTTCCAGACTAATTTCCATTGGTATTGGCCTTAGATTAACATTAGCACAGTCCGACTGTAATTTCAGGCACCAGATAACTATTACTGAGTTTTGTCAAGCTATTAAAAGCAGCAGGTTGACCGTTTTGAGTTTTGTGTGCCCGATGGAGATATGGGGGGGCTGGTAGTCATGGTGGGGAGCTGGCTGATCGAGGACCTCAGTTTTCTTCAGGCTGACTTCCAGGCCAAACATTTTGGCAGTTTCCGCAAAACAGGGCGTCAAGCGCTGAAGAGCTGGCTCTGAATGGGCAACTAAAGCAGCATCGTCTGCAAAGAGTAGTTCACGGACAAGTTGCTCTTGTGTCTTGGTGTGAGCTTCCAGGCGCCTCAGATTGAAGAGACTGCCATCCGTGCGGTACCGGATGTAAACAGCGTCTTCATTGTTGAGGTCTTTCATGGCTTGTTTCAGCATCATGCTGAAGAAGATTGAAAAGAGGGTTGGTGCGAGAATACAGCCTTGCTTCGCGCCATTGTTAATGGACAAGGGTTCAGAGAGCTCATTGTCCACCTCACTGACAAAAGACAAAGGAGGAAAAACCCAACACCCAACCACAACCCACCAATTTTCCCTTGCAACCGCTGCAACCGTGTCTGCCTGTCCCACATTGGACTTGTCAGCCGCAAACGAGCCTGCAGCTGACGTGGACGTTACCCCTCCATAAATCTTTGTCCACGAAGCCAAGCCAAAGAAAAGCAGCAGATATTTGGGCCTTGACTGAGCTGCCCTGATGACAGCAGCTGTTGGAAAGAGGCACATTACTTACCCCCTCTGTTCCGGCCAACTTTATACTAGGTTCTGAGATTAAGCTGCTGCCTTCAGCAGGTTTTCCAAAGACAAGAGAGGGAATTCTACTTTCACTACTTAAAAACCAAGAGAAAGCTGTGGACGCTGGAAATATACTGCAATTGAGAATGAAGCGATTCGAGAGTGAGAGCAGAGACAAAAGAATGCAGGAGTTGTGAAATGCAGAAAAGGAAGAGATACCCGGCAGGGCAGGTGAGGCACATCACTACTCGTGAAGAGGACAGAACTTCATCCTTTGATTGGGCTGCAGCCTTCTGGAATCAATATGGAATTCTACATCTCCTGGAAGCTTGACTTCCCCGGGGACACACAAGAGACAGCAGTTGCTGGAATCTGGAGCAAAAAATATGTGCTGGAAGAACTCAGCGGGTCAAGCAGCATCAGTGGGAGAAAAAGAATGGTGGATGTTTCATCAGTGATGGGCAAACTATTGGAGAGGATTGTTAAGGACAGGTTTCACGAGCATTAGAGAAACATCATCTAGCAGGTCGTGCCTCAAGGGCCTAATTGAGTTTTTTGAGGAAGTGACAAAAGAAATTGGCAGGGTGATAGATCTAGTGTATATGGATTTTAGCAAGAAATTTGACAAGGTCCCTCCCCCATGAGAGACTCATTCAGAAAGTCATGAGGCATGGGATCCAATGACAACTTGGCAGTGAGGATTCAGATTGGCTTGCCTGCAGAAATCAAAGGGTAGAAGGAGATGGAATGTGTTCTGCCTGGTGGTCAGTGACTAGTGGAGTACCTTAGAGCTCTGTACTAGGACACTGCTCTTTGAGACTTTTATAAATGACCTGGATGAAGAAGTGGAATGATGGGTCAGTAAGTTTGCCGAAGACACGAAGGTGGGATGAGTTGTAGATAGTGTGGAAGGTTGCTGTAGGTTACAACAGGATATAGACTGCATGCAGTTGAGCGGAGAGGTGGAAGATGGAGTACAATGTGGATAAGTGTCACGTGATGCATATTTGAATGTCAAACTTGAAAATGGTACATGGTAAATGGCAGCATTCTTAACAGCACAGAAGTTCAGAGGAACCTTGGGGTCCAAATCTATAGATCTCTCAAGGCTGCCATTCAGGTTGATCAGGTAGTTAAGAAGATTCATTAATTGGGGGGATTAGTTCAAGAGTTGGGAGGTAATGTTGCAGGATGTTGTCTGGATTGGACAAGGTGTCTTTTGAGGCAAGGTTAACAGAGCTATAGCTTTTCTCTTTGGTGCAAAGAAGGATGAGATATTGCTGAATGGAGGTCTGCCAGATTATGAGAGGCATAAGCAGGGCAGACAGCAAGCACCTCTATCCTGGGGCGAGACTAGCAAACACCAGAGGAGTTTAAGGTGAGGGGAAGGAAGTTAGGGGGAGGCATCAGGAGTTCATATTTTTTACACAAAGAATGCCTGGAATGTATTGTCAGGGGTGGTGGTGGAGGCTGGTACAATAGGAGCACTTAAAAGACACTTAGACAGGCACATAGATGCAAGAAACAGAGAGGGTAATAGGTGTAGAGGTAGGGAGAGTTTAGTCTGTAGATTTACATGGGTTGGCATAACATAGTGGGCAGAAGTGCTGTGCTGCCATGTTCTATGTTTGACGATGTATGGAACAGGATGCCTTCATCAAGACATCAAACTCCTGGTTGCCAGCCATTTTAATTCTCCTCTCCATTTCTACGTGGACCTGTCTGTCCTTGGCTTCTTCCACTGTAAGAGTGAGGCCAAATGTATTCGAAGACCAGCAACTCATATTCTGTAGGACAGACCAAAGCTCCAGTATCAGTACCCTACAGTCTCTTTCTCTCTGCTTTTTATTCACACAGGTATTCTCATACACCCCCTCTATTCCAACCCCCCACCCTCCCCAGCCCCTTGATCCGCAGTTCCTTCCCCTTCCCCCACCTTCTCCACCTCTCCGCATCTGTCTCGACTTTTCACAAGATCACAATATAGCAGTAGGCCAATCGACCCATTGAGTCTGCTCTGCCATTCTATCTTGAACTGATCCATCCTCTCACTCAGCTCCACGCTCCCCCCTGCAACCCTTGATGCCTTGGCTAATCAAATATCTGCCAATCTCTGCCTTAAATCTTTGCTGCCCCACCTGGCTCCATCTGCCTGTCATTCTTCATCCATCTCAACTTGCTGACTCCTACCTAAACCTTCAATGCTGCCAGTTCCATCTCCTTTCTCAGTCCTGAAGAAGGGTTTGGAACTGTCCATTTCCCTCCATTGATGCTGGCTGATATACTGAGACCCTCAGCTGTTTGTTGTTGACCAAATAGTAATGGCTGCAGGGTCAACCCAGTTTTATCCTCCCTGAGTCATCCATCCATCCTTGCCCCTTAACAAACTTCTTTTCCCTCCTCAAGGTTTGGCAAAGGGTCCCAGCACAAAACGTCTACAATTCTTTCTCTCTAATGGAGGCTGCTCGACCTGCCGAGTTCCTCCAGAAGCTTATTCTTTGCTCCAGATTCCACCAGCTGCAGCATCATCCAAAGAAATGTTCAACCTGAAATATTAACTCTGCTACTCTTTCTACACATGCTTCCCAACCTGTTGAGTTATTTTCATGGTCATGGTTTCAATGCACTGACTGCATTACATGTCCCATCAGCCTGAAGAAATAGGATGCTAGTCTTGCTCCTTATCTTATTATTTAAGAAGGACATCACCAGCAAGGACATCATTTATTTCCCTTGACAATCTGATGGTGGTCCGTCCTCAGTTGAAGACATTCCGCAACACTGTTGGGTACTAAATTCCAAAATTTTGACTCAATAAAGATGTGGAAATGAAGATATATTTCAAAGTCACCTCATGGCTGGAAGGCGACCTACATCGAGTTGTGTTCCCATGAACTTGCCAGTCACCAGGTTGACTCCAGAGATGAGGGGGGTTAGCCTATGAGGAGAGATTCAGTCGTCTGGAACTATACTCTCTGGAATTTAGAAGAATAAGAGGGTATCTGGTAGAAACATATAAAATTATGAAAGGTATAGATAAGATAGAGGTAGGTAGATTCTTTCCATTGACGGAGGAGACTAGAACTAGGGGACATAGCTTCAAGATTCAGGGTAGTAGATTTAAGATGGAAATGAGGAGGACCTGCTTTTCCAAGAGGGTGGTGAATCTAGAAAATTTTCTGCCCATTGAACCAGTGACAGCTATCTCAGTAAATATATTTAAGACAAGGCCGGATAGATTTTTTACATTGTAGGGGAATTAAGGGATATGGGGGAAAGGCAAGTAGGTGGAGATGAGCCGATCATCAGATCAATCATGATCTCATTAGAAGGGCGAGATGACTCGTTGGGCCGGATGGCTGACTCCTGCTCCAATTTCATATGTTCTTATGTTCTTCCTTCTTGGTAAAGGAGGTCATTAGTTTGGAGGTGCCATCAGAGTTGCCTGAATTAGCAACAACAGATTATCATGTAGACCAGCCATTTTCACCACCACCCCCCCCCCACCCCCCACACCACCATCCCCATTTTGTGGACACGGCATATTTAAGGGGCAGTGGGAGCATGGACTGAAATCATATTTAAAAAATTATATTTTTTATGTTGGTAGGAGAGAAGTACAGAAGAAACCAACTAAACTTGACTGCTTTATAGGGGAGGGAGCACATAAACATTGAGCATAGTCAAAAAGAGGCCATGGGCAAAAAAATGACGAAGAATGGCTGAAGTAGAGAGCACCACTGGGGGAGGGAATCAAATTTGTACCTGATGATGAGCTTCCTATCAAATGGTTTGCTTTATCTTTGAATATTAGCTATTACCTAATCTTGTATTTACTGATGCAGTTGGATCCATGGCTGATGGTGTTCCCTGTGGCCACCACACTCATCCTTCTACCTTCCAGAGTCATGGAAATGCTACAACAAAGCTTTGGCAAGTTGATTTTTCCTCAAAAATAAACTTTATTCACATTAAAACAATGCACAAAGTAAAACCGTGCAAAGTCCTTTCACATCCTTGGTGTCATATTTGGAAGCTCTTGGCCTGTACTCATTGGAATTTAGGAGAATGAGGGGGGGATCTCAATGAAATATTTCAAATGTTGAAAGGTGTGGATGGAGTAAATGTAGAAAGGTTGTTTCCCATGGTGGGAGAGTACAGGACAAGAGGACACAACTTCAGGATTGAAGGGAGTCCATTTAGAAGTGCAGAGGATTTTTTTTATAGCTAAGAGGGTGGTGAATCTATGGAATTTGTGGCCACAGGCAGTCGTGGAGGCCAAGTCAAGGGAGAGATTGATAGGCTCCTGATTTGCCAATGCATCAAAGGTTATGGGGAGAATTGTGGGGTTGAGGGAAAATGGATCAGCTCATGATGGAAAGACAGTGCAGATTTGATGCACCAAATAGGATATTTCTGCCCCTAGGTCCTATGGTCTTATATTCTTACATTCTATTACTGTACCTTGTACATTCATCCACCAATTTGCTATGTAGCCCCTGTTTTGTTTCAGTGCAGGCTTGTGGGAAATGCCCCCGGGAACAAATGTGCAAAAACTGTACATCTCACAATTTTCAACAGCGCCCCCTTTTAAAAAAAAGTGACTCCCTTTATTTTACTTTTATTTAGCTTATCCAGATTAACAGAGTTTCCATTTTATTGCACAGCTATGATTTAGATCTCAGATAATTAGCAGCTTTGTCAACAATTGCGATCTTGTTTATGATTTATTGATTTTCCACTATTGTTTAATAGCGTCAATCCCCGGAATAGAATGGTGAGGTAGCATTATTTCTCTCTCTCTCACTTTTCCTCTTTCTTTTCATGTCTTGAATGGTGCTTCTTTATAAAATAATTTCAGACAGGAATTTTTATTTCTGCTCAGGAGATTTCTGTTTTAACATAACAGATGAGATAATGGGGGAACGTAAAGACTATCATCTGGCCCCTGTGTTACTCACTAATGGATTGTCTTGAAGGCTGAAGAAAATATGTAAAGGTTGTCCAAAAATGTTCATCTATGTGGGAGCATTGAAATTTAGCTTTGTTTTTATTTTGTTCCTTGATCATTTAAGAAATTAGGAGGACAAACATATTGGTCTCTGGTGAAATGAATCGTCAGAGACAAGAATTATAATATCCAAATACATTTGGCCATTTTCCCACATTATCTGCCAGAACTTCAGTCTCCTCTTGTCTCACTGCATGGTCTTTATAATATTTCTAACATTCTAATTTGCTCTTGACTGTTGACAGTTAGGGACAGATCAAATCCCTTTCTAATACAATAGAAATGAGGCATTTGTTAATTGGAAAGTAAGCCACTGGATATCTAAAAATTCAGAATCTGGGATTAATACTTTAGATTAAGACTCTGGGTTCACAAAATAAGACACAAAATCAAAACTTTTAAAGCAAAATGTAACTCAAAGGATATTTTGAAATAATCGATGCCTCAATCCTATCTGCGACAGTGTTAACAAATCTTATATTCCCCTATGTGTCACAACAAGTTTTCCACTTGTGAAGGTACAGATTCTATCACCAATGTGTATATGTACAGATTGTAGTGTAGGATGACTGTGATTGGCTGAAAGTGTAGCCACACCTACTGGCAGGTGCTCCAGCCAGACCAGGTCATTCTGGACTGGTCGACCTACTTGTGATACGCTCCAGCCTTTTAGTTAATAAAAGCTTTGGTTTGGATCAACAAGTCTTTGGTTCTTTCGACGCGCTCAACACCACTTCAGTTTTAATATTTGGCAGGTCATATGGAAACAGGCCATGCAAACTGCCCCAGAGATCTGCTCCAAAGGACTTGCCCTGTGATAGGGTAGGAGTGTCATGAATGAATCTTTCGGGCAATTGACACATTTAGCTCATCCATCAAGTCAGGAAGTCGTATTCTTCCCAGTTCTGCTGATGGGTCTTCGATCTGTTTCTCTTCCTACAGACATGGCCTGACTGTCTGAGTATTCCCAGAATTATTTTTTGTTTATTTTAGTCTATCCAATTCCTTCTTCAGTGATAGAAGATGTCCCCGACTGAATATAATGTCAATCCCTCTCTACAGGAGCTGGGTCATCTCACAATACTACGTTAGCTGCAATCCATTCCCTCCTTCAGAAAAAGCATAAACAAGGAAATCGAGTAACCAAAGCATACAAATGTAAAGCAGTAAATATGAGAATGCTTAGCAAATTGGGCAGCTTCCAACAAAGAAACAGAAGAAATAGAATTAAATGCAGATTACTAAGCTCCATGAGCTTGTTATGTCATCCAATAAGTCTGTAGTCACTCTAGTCTTCGATATCAATTCCATCTTTCTGCCTGATCACATTTGCAGTTAAAAATTTAATTCAGCCTTGAGGTCCTTGCCTATTTTTGGTTCCCGAGATGATGGAGGAACTCAGTGGGTCAGGCAGCATCTGCGGAAAGCAATAGACCAGTGGTCCTCAACCTTTTTCTTTCCATTCACATACCACCTTAAGTAATCCCTTACTAACCACAGAGCACCTATGGCATGATTTATTCGAGCATGTTCAAGCACATTCCAGTGGTCATCTTAAGAGACCTTCCTGAGACTCAGAAAGACTGGGCAGAAGACACCAAGAGGTTGCAAGCAAGTGGTTGTGTGGATTGCACCTTTCTCTGGGATGGATCTCATCATGGCTCAAAGAGAGAGCCTTTTTTTTTGCAGAAAGGTTAGAAAGGAAGGTACTGACCTGTTGCAGAGATAACATGCTTCCTTGTGTTATCAGGAGTGAAATCAGCCATGTCCGGTCAGTAAGGAATTCTGAGAGAATATGTTTAAGCACATGGTCTTGGTGGGTGCTTTCGGAATATGGTCCAGCATTTTCCAGAATGGGACAGCTATCACCACTTAAGCACAAAACTTTAGAATACTACAGCACCAAAATAGGTCCTTTAGCCCATCTCATCCATGTCCAACTATTATTCTACTGAGTTACATTGACCTGCACACAGCCCTATAAAGCCCTCACATCTATATACCTATCCAAATTTTCCTTATATATCAAAATTGAGCCCACATTCACCACTTCAGATGGCAACTCGTTCACACTCCTTTCTCTCTCTGTATGAAGAAATTCCCTCTAATGTTCCCTTTAAACATTTCACCTTTCACTCTCTGCTTGATCTCACCTTATCTCAGTGGAAAAGCCTACTTGCATTTACTCTTTCTATGCCCTTCATAATTTTGTACACCTCTATCAGATCTTCCCTCATTCTCCAATGCTCCAGGGAATAAAGTCCTAACCAGTTTAACCTTTCCCTGTAACTCAGTTCCTCAAGCCCAGCAACATCCTAGTAAATTACTAACACATGAAAATCTGCAGACACCATGGTTAAAGTAAGAACACAAAGCTGGAGAAACTCAGCAGGTCAAGGAACGTCCTTTATATATAACAAAGGTAGAAATACGTAACTGATGTTTCGGGCTTCATCGAGGGATAGAAAAATGTTAGCAGCTGTCTGAACAAAAGGGTAGGGGGAGAGGTGGTCACAAAGGCAGGGGGTGATAGGTGGAGAAATGAGGGAAGGGACAGCAGTGATCAAGGGGAGGAGGGACGGCTAGGAGAAGGGAGGGAGGAGAGCTGGGAGGCGGGAAGGGGAGCGGGGGAGGGGGAAGAGGAGAGCAAGTTAGCAGAAACTGGAGAAGCCGATATTAATGCCATCTGGCTGGAGAGTGCCCAGTCAGAAAATCATTTTTTTCCCTCCATTCTGCGGGTGGTCTTGGTGGGATAGTACATAAGGCCATGGACAGACATGTGAGCCTGGGAGTGTGACGCAGACCTGAAATGATTGGCTACTGGGAGGTCTCTGTCACTAGAGCAGATGGAGTGGAAGTGCTCAGTGAAGCGATCTCCCAATCTGTGCTCAGTCTCTTCATTGAGAAAGCCACAAAGGGGGAGCTCCAACTGCAGTAGATCAATCCTGCGGATACACAAGTGAAGCAACACTGCTCGACCTGCTGAGTTTCTGCAGCATTGTGTTTTTACAACATCCTAGTAAATCTTTAGATTATATTGATATCTTTCCTGCAGTTAGGTGACCAAAATGGCACGCAATACTCCAAATTTGGTCTCACCAACTTCTCCATAACTTTTCAACTCCTGCATATGAGAAAACAAACATTCAACTATAAATCTAAATGTTCCTAATGCAGTCAACAGACCTACTCCAACTGAAACTGAGTCAGAAAGTCAGGGATGGGTTGATCACAACAGAGCCAAGCAAATTCAGATAGGCCAAAAAGAACCCTTGAGGAGTTGGTATCCTGATTCCCAACCCTTCCACCACTGTTTCCACTTGATTTCAGGTACCCCCTTTCCCTTTCGCTGTCACTTAAAATAATCTATTTTTTGGCATTTTTTTTTAGACTGCCTTAATTTTAACAGTTCCCTGCCTTTTCCCCCCCAAATAATTTCTTTTGTGCATTATCTCACCCTGTATCTCTCAGAGATATCCGATCTTCTTAAAGCCAGCAAGAGCGAGTAGGGCATTTGATGGCACAGATTAATCTGATCTTGTCTCCTGCGTCCTCAGATTCATGTTAAGTAAAGTCAAGTTTATTGTCATCTGATTGCACAAGTACAACCCAACGAAACAGTGTTCACCAGTCCACAGTGCCAAGCACACAGACTTGCAGTCAGACATAGCACACAAACAGAAAATAATACACATGCAGGACCTATTCATATGTTCAAATAAATAATAAATGTTGTTTTGTAAATATTAGAGTCTTGGATGAGCAGTTCCTTCCAGTTCAGCATTTTCACCGCCCATGGGAAGAAACTGTTTCTCAGTCTGGTGGTGCAAGCAGCAAGGTGGAAGAGGGTCCTCAATGATTTTGCCCATATTAATAAGGATAATTCAAACAACCAGTCCCACTTTCATACACTGTGGCTAGTTTGGGGCCTAATTCATTCCCTGAGGTGAGATCTATTCATTGATCATAGACTGGGAATGAAGTTTGGAACATTTTTCAGCCAAGTGCATCTGGACACTCACCAGTAGACTTAGGTGATTTCCTCTTCTGCAAGTCGTGGTATTTGATATCCAGGGATAAGTCAAAAAAAAATAAGCACAAAGACCTAGAATGGGAGAAATATAACTTCATCTTTCATTCACATTGAAAAGCTCTTTATGGATCTGGTCGATTCTTGTGCATCCGATAAATCATGTCAGTTTTATGTCTATATCTCTTGTGCCTCAATCTGCATCTGAAACCCAAATAAGCAATTATTTATCCAACAAGGTAGCATCAGTTTACAGGACAGGGGAAAGAACCAATAAATTCAACAATTAAAGCAAGATTGATTGAACAAGACATTTTTTTAACCAAGAATATTTTTTCAAGGAAGAAACCGTTTCCTTACAAATTTTAAGAAATATACCATAAAAAGGGTTATTGGATGAATGCCAAGAAATCCAGATGTTACTGAAATAGTCATAAATCCTGAACAGCTGCCAAAAAATCCAGATGTCTTCAAAATTTTGGTGGAAATAATTTTTAAGGAAAGTTGAGCTATTTTGTGAGTCGGTGTGCATTTAATGGATAGTTTGATAAAGTTATCACTATCTCCAAGATGTTATGTAGACAACACCTACAGTATTCAGTATTACTACAAAGTAGGGAAGTTTAGTCAGGTACTATCAAGGACAGGGAACCTTCCATAAAAGAATGATTCAAATTGTTCAAGAAATACAAATAAATATAATCCAAACCTATTATCTGTTGAGGGGAAAAAAATGAAGGCAATTTCCAATAATGTTTGACTAAGGTCAGACAGTTGACTGTTTGGGACTGTTGCCATTCCTTCAGATAATTGTAGATATACCACTGGAGGTATATTTTATGCAGTTAACACGTCTGCAGTTATACAGTGGCACGGTTAGTGCAACAGTGGGTTAAAATCCGCCGCTTGTCTGTAAGGAGTTTATATGTTCGCCCCACATCTGCGTGGGTTTTCTCCGGATGCTCTAGTTTCCTCCCCACACTTCAAAAGATACAGGGGTTGTAGGTTAATTGGTGTATATGAACAGCACGGGCTCATGGCCAGAAAGACCCATTATTGTGTTGTATTTTGAAATGTAGCATTTAAAATTTAAATATAATTTCAAATTTAAGAAAAATATAATTCAATTTGGGCACCAAAGTAAATGTTCAACACTTCAAAAATGTTACTTCTATGGCGTCACCAGTGAATCACAGTCTTTAGAGCTTTTGTAAAGGAATCTGCAGTTCCCTGATTCAGCAAGTTGCCTGTCTTTCGGAGTATGACAGAGGGAATGCAAAAATACCATGGCACATTCTTCCCTGTTTCCGGTGTTCACCCAGCCTCTGATTTTTAATGTATATTATATGTATATAGGGAACAGAAAGAGAAGGAGACCTTTAGTGGTTTCAGTTCATACATTGTAGCTGACAAAGCTATAAAATAAAATAAGATACTTTCTTTGTGAGCAAAAGACAAAGCTTATTAAGAGCAAAGTGTTTGATTTGCCGCTGTTAGGTCTGTCATAAAGAAAATTCAATACTTTTAATACACATCTTTAATGTGCTTTTTAACTAAAACCATCCATCATTGCTTCCATACGAAGCCTTAATATTCTTTTTCATTGGACTGAAGGCTGCAGTGACCTGTAGTTAAAAACATGGTGTCATAAATCAAATCTATATATCCCATTTACCCAGTTTTGGTGTCATTAAAACACTTCACAGTCAAAACCAACTCCACCAAAAATAATTTGCCTCCAAGAAAAACAGACAAGAGCTTTCCAGAGCATGGCCATCTTTACATATTTAAATTACTTTTACTGACAAATTAATTTATCCAGTGCACGCTTCAATCTTAATTGACCTGCTTCAAACAACCAATTAAATATTTAAAATAATTCTATTAATCAATAATTAATATAGAATGAGTTTAAATCTCGAAACAGGTAATTGTAACAGACTGGAACACGGCCAATATTTTCCTGAAAATTCTGTGTCAATAGGGTGCATGCAAGCATTATAAAATGGTTGAAGAAGAGGGGCTCAGGCCCGAAAGGTTGGTCATATATTTTGACCTCTAATGGACACTGCAAGACCCGCCGAGATCCTCCAGCATTTCTGTGCTCCTACTTCAATCACAAAATCTGCAGACTTTCATGTTATTACTACCATTGTTCATTGTGCTTTGGGGTTGTTCGGGCAAATGAGTGAGGTTACTTGCTGTCAGTGTTTATCAAGGATTTTAGTTCCAATGCAAGAGGTGAAATGAAATGTAAATGTTGTCATTAATATGATACAAATAAATCCAATACTTTCACACTGATGCTGTTTTAGTTTGTAACTCTGGCAGGCAGTACATTTGTAAACACAAAAGAAACAAGTTAAAAGTAGCAACGTGATTAGTATAAAGCACGCTAAAGAAGGTTTGAACGAACGGAGGGATGTCACGTTCTATAATACAGACTATTCTTTTGCAATTACAATTGAAGTGCATTCAGACTTTTAGTCTGCGGTTGCTGACCTTAGAGCAGTTGTTAGTAGCAGCTGCAAGTTGAGGCAAAATGTTTGGTGTTTCCAACAATCCTGAGAATACTAAAACAATTGACAGAAATTGAAACTAAATGATATCATTCGAAGTTTGTATCTTAGTCGTTCCAAGCTGACACTGTTAGGAGAGTGGAAGTGACTGAAAAATTCTTTGAAAGATCCAGCAGAGCAAAGAAGGGCTCAGGCCTGAAACATTGGTTATATAGCTTTGCCTTCTATGCCCGCTCCGAGGCCTGCTGAGTTCCTCCAACATTTACTATTTTATTAGAAAAAAGCAAAAGGTTCATTGGCACCCTTTTGTGTGTTTATTTTATGATATTACGTGGATTTGTGCACGCTCGAACACGTTTTCAGTGAGTGACACATTTTTCCATATGCACACTGTGCAAGAATTATATCTGCCACAGGGTTCATGCTTGCAAAGCAGAAGCTTGGTGATAGTCTCCAATTTATGTTGGCCATGAATTAGATGGTTCCTTTATGCTGCGCTGAAAATGCTATTTCTTTAGTTTTCCTGTCTAAACTAACCAACATCTTCATTCAACTCGGATTGCAAACGTTGACAGCCCAATCCGAGATGATTCCATAATAATTTGCTGAACCATCTTTG
The DNA here is from genome assembly GCF_036971445.1 of Narcine bancroftii. Taxonomy (NCBI): domain Eukaryota; kingdom Metazoa; phylum Chordata; class Chondrichthyes; order Torpediniformes; family Narcinidae; genus Narcine; species Narcine bancroftii. The sequence goes on along the minus strand of NC_091471.1, from coordinate 300,221,005 downwards.
AGCAGGGGAGCCTGTTTGAGCTTGTATCACAACTGAGTTACATCTTCCTTGTAGCGTTCCAGTGGATGAGGTTTGCAATCTAGAAACAAGCTGCATTTCTTTTCTTCCTTACTTCTGGTGATAGAGTGGACATGGAGATAAAGGGGGAAAAGCCTTGGTCCAAGATTTGGAAAACTGGATGAAGCAACAGGATGATGCCAACATTGTAAGGCGACTAGTTAATTACCTGTAGGTGGTACAGACAAGTCATTGGAGTGATTTCTGTTCTCCTGGTCTTTCCTCAGAGTCCCACAAAATGCTTGCTTTCAAGTGTTAATAAAAATTCAAATACTGTAGCTGCCAGAAACCTGAATATGCTGGAAATACTCTGAACACCAGGCAGCATCTGAGGAGAGAGATAAAAAGAATTGATGTTTGAGCTCAAAAAGTTTGAAAGGTAAGGACAGACTGGAACTAAAATGTTGTTTGCCATTTTAGAAACAATTTTATATCTAGTAGTTCCATGATTATTGTTGATCAAGTTAGATGGAACTTGTAGAGAATGGATACATTATGAGAAAAGAACCTCAGGGTTGTATGTGATGTCACATACAGTATGTTATTTGGCAGTAACTCTGAATGGTGAGCTTAGTAATGGATTTAACAGCTCTGGAGACAACCTGCATCTGTTTACTAAAACAAGATTAATTTATTACAGGATCTACAAATAGCTACAGGGATAAAGGATTTTGTCAGCTGATTTTGAATTGTTTCTTTCTGAGCACATCCACTGTGTTGCTTTCTGGAATGGTTGACTTTGGATTTGATATCAGGTTGTGCTATTTATCAAGCGGTGAATCCTGGAGGGACTCCTGTTTTTGTGAAATCATCCACTCCCGGCCCCCAACTCCTGATAAACTTTTTGGATGTGGCAAGCACGAACACAGGTCATCTTAGTCCATTAGCAAAGCTGAACATAAGCTCAAGGCACCTCGTTCAGAGATGAACAAGAATATCTGCAGATGCCGGGTCTAGTGCAGTACACTAAGATGCTGGAGAAAGTTGGCAGGTCATGTGGCATCTATTAGAAGAAATAGGATTTCTGATGATGGGCTCAGCCCTTTTACTTCCTATGGATGCTGTGTGACCTGCTGAGTTTCTCCAGCACTTGTGTGTGCTGCACAGCTCCTCATCTTCAGCCTGGGAACATTGCAGCCTCCTGGACTCAACAATGAATCCCACAGCCTCATATCATTGGCCATATCCACTGTTGTCATCCATATGAGACATTGGCTCTGTTTTGTCTCTCTCCATGTACACAATTCCACAGGCCTGCATTTCTCATCTTCCTTTGTCTGTATTCTCACTCTTTTTACTGCCGTCATTTCAGAGCTTTTGCTCATTTTCCTTTTCTCTAATCTATTCTATCAACTTTCCAACTCATCCACCAATAAGCCTCATAACTTATTCCTATGGCACCACGAAGAACATGAGAAATAGGAGCACGGGTAGGGTATCTGGCCCATCAAGCCCACCATTTAATGAAATCACGGTTGATGTGGATGATAGGCTACTATATAAAAATCGATCCAAACCAGAGGCCATCTCCACTGCTTCAATGGGCAGCAAATTCCATAGATTCACCACCCGTTGGGAAAAGATGTTCCGCCTCATCTCCATCCTAAACCTACTACTTTGAATCTTGAGGCTATGTTCCCTATTTCTAAAATTCCCCACCAATGGAATTAACTTACCTACCTTTATCTGATTTTTGCCTTCCATAATTTTATATATTTCTATAAGATCCCCTTTCATTTTGCTAAATTCCAGTGAGTACAGCCCCAGATGACTCAATCTCTCCTCATCTCTGGAATCAACCTGATAAATCAACACACCCTTGTTCTAGCCATTAGTCCTATCCTCTGCCTGCTCTGCAACCTAAGACCTCCTTTCCTACTTCTGACGAAGGCCTTCGAACTTGGCTTCTCTATCCTCATGTGTCTCCTGACCCGTTGAATATTTCTGCACCTGCCGTTCCTAGGTTTTTGTAAAATATAAGATTAGTAGAGTGCCACCTTTTTCATCCATTGTAGCATATCATGTCAAAACAGTGATTTGAAAGAATCCTTCTTCAGAGCACAATGGCAAGTAAGCCCCGGCAACACAGAAATCAATTTGCCTTGAGCTTTCCAATGTTACGTTATGTTTTCAATAACACTGCCCAGTCTGCCCTGCACACATGCTAATTCTGAGCCACAATTCTCTGCAGGTACAATATCCCTTCCTGTACATTAATGAAAAGGATTGTCAAAACTTTCAGCTAGAGGAAGGCTGCACATCAGTTCATTCCCTTAACCCTTATCCTGGCACGCAGGAGAAAGGCATGTGACATTTTCCAGGGGATGGTTGCATCAATATTACAGCGTCCCAGGGGCTTTAACCACCACTTGTAATATTGACAGATGAAAGATTATGAGAAAAAAAACAGTCACTCCATGATTCGGCCTATTGCATAGACAGTGCACTTGCAGTCCTTGGAGGACTCTGCTAACATTTCACACTGCATCAAAATATTGTATCGTTTCCAGTTCTATGGAAGAATATTCATAAAAGAAGGCAGTTCTCTGACTAAAATACTTAGCAACTTCATTTATTTTCATTTCTCTTGCACATCAGATGGATCGCTTTGTGTTTAACCCTCAAAGTATACTTGGCATGCCAAATACCAAACGATTCTGAATGCACAACATAATTGAGAAGATGAGCTGTTGTGATGCATATGTATGTTTTGGTGTCCTTTCCCTCAGGGCAGAAGATGGCAAGCATTTAAATCTTTCAATTCCGTAAGTTTTTTTGTTCCATAGAAATTCCAGGTTTTTTGGTTTACTGTGAATTGTGCACAGACATGTATGACCAATACCTCAGTCAGGTATAAAAGAAGCAACATTCTGTTTGCAATGAAATGAGTTCATTCCTTCATCAAAATCCCTGCACCATGAATGTAACAAATTATCTACATTTCTTTTTGGATTTCGCTTTTGCCTACTCTCCCATTTTTCTCCTATGTTTCACTTTCATAGGTTCCATAAAGGAGGCCACGCAGGCTGAAGAAGGCATTGGAATGCTTGCCTTCATTGTTTGGGGCACTGAGTACAGGAACAAAGAGATGACGATGCAACTGAACAGGATGTTGGTGACAGCACGCGAAGGAGAAATGTGTGCATATCTTGTCACTCAGCAAGAGGAAAGATGTTATTAAGCTGAGAAGAGTGCAAGTATGTTTCAGGGACTGGGGCGGGGTAGGGGGGAAGTGGGCTATGTATCTTCTTAAGTGCAGATTTTCACTCTACCAATAATTGGTGATTCGGCTTGGTGGAAATGGTGGAGAAGAATATGTTTGTTGAGGAGGCTGGTGGGGTGGTAAGTGAGGCAAGATAAATCCTGTCTGTGTTGCGCATGGGGGCGGAGGGGTCCAGGGCAGATGTGCGGGTGATGGAGGATATGCGCGTGAGTGCCAAGTCGATGGTGATAGAGAGAAAGCCTGTTTGACAAAGGAGGACATCTCTGATGATCTGGCATGGAAGTTCTCATCCTGGTTGCAGAAGCGATGGAGACGGAGGAATTGAGAGAATGGAATGGAATCCTCACAGGGGACATGGCGAGAAGAGATGTAGTCGAAGTAGCTGTGGGAGTTGGTGGGTTTATAGAAGATGTCTGTTGAGAGTTTATCTCCTGAAATGGAGACAAAGAGATCAAAGAAAGGGAGAGTGTTGATAGAGATGGACCAAGTGAATTTGAGGTCTGAGCTGTCAGAGGCAGTGGTAGAGGCGGGTAATGTTTAAAAAAACATTTAGACAGGTACATGGATAGGAAAGGTTTCGAGAGATTTAGGCTGAATGCAGGCAAATGGAACCTGCATAGGTAGGCAATGAGGTCAGCATGGACTAGTTGGGCTCAAGAGCCTGTTTTCTTGCTATGCAGCTCTACAACTCTCTAACTCTAATATGGCTCAGTTTCTTCCAAAAATAGAAATTGAGGCTTTCAGAATCATGCAGGTGTACAGCACAGAAAAAAACCCTTCTGCCCAACTTGTCCAAGCCAACCAAGCTGGTCCCAATAGCCTGCAATTGGCCCACATCCCTCTTCATTTATCTGTCTCAATATCTTTTGAAGCAAAGGACCTTTTAGATTGCAATGCCAGTCGTCCGTGCTTTCCCATGTTCTGTAGCAGTGAGCAAATGATTTTCTATCATTTACTCCAAAGAATGTTGGAAGGTAAAATTCAGATCAAGTTCAGGGACTAAAAAAGTTTCTATTTGTACTGATCGCATTCTTTTGGAATAACCTGACAGTTTGTAAACCACTCATGGGATGAATCAACAGAAAACTTTCATCCATCCCCTGCATTCAAGGAAAAAAGTGGCAGGGAGCCTTAAATATTTTGTGGAAAACAAAACAATTCATTAGATAAGCAAAGATAAGTAGACATTTGATAAAAAGCATATTATTATTTAAATTCCTGGGAGTCACTATCTCAGAGCACTATTCCTGGTCCCAACACACAAATGGCATCATGAAGAAGGCATACCAGTATTTATACTTCCTCAGGAGTTTGCGGAAGTTTGGTATGACATTGAAAACTTGGTAAACTTATACAGATGTGGAGTGTGCTGACAAGCTGCATCATGGTCTGGCATGGGACATCAATACCTCTGAGCAGAAAACCCTGCAAAAGGTTGTTGACACAGCCCTGGTCATCAAAGGAAAAAATTCTCCCTGCCATCGAGAAAACCTACAGGGAAGGTTGCTGTCAGAGAGCAGCAGCAATCATCAAGGATCCACACCATCCAGGACATGCTCTGTTCTCACTGCTGCCATCAGGAAAGAGGTTTAGGTGACATAAGACTCACACCACAAGGTTCAGGAACAGTTGCTTCCCCTCAACCAAAAGACTCCTAAAAAAAAAACTTCTAAAAAAAATCCCTGAGACCCTTTTAAGGATTCTTACTTGCACGATATTTATTATTGATATTTTTTTTCTGTATTGCACACTTGTTTACATTTCTCTCTTTTGTATACACATCATTTCTTGAGTAGTTTTATTTTGCACTACCAATAAGTAGACATTCTGCATGGCCCATAGGAAAAAGAATCTCAGGTTTGTATATGATGCAGGGTTGGCGCAGCCATTAGTGCAACGCACCAGAATCGGGGCCATGGTTCGAATCCCACGCTGTCTGTAAGGAGTTTGTATGGGTTTTCCTTGGGCACTCCGGTTTCCTCCCACCTTTCAAAAAAACGTACTGGGGGTTGGGTGTAATCGGGGGCACGTGGGCCGAAAGGGCCTGATAGCGTGCTGTATGTCTACATTTAAATTTTATATTTTATGTCATGTATGTACTCTGATAATAAATCTGAATTTTGAACTTTGAATTATACACACAAGTACAAAGTACATATTATGCTCTTGAATCATGGACCCCTCTAGTACAACAAAAGGACTGTCAGTATAATCCCAATCACTTTTTTTCTTGCATTATGGTAACGGTATATTGATTATCTCTTTAATTTAATTTAATGTAGACTATTGATTCTTTATTAATGATGTACCTGTTCAGTTGCAACAAGAATGAATTTTGTTGCACGTGTACATTGTACAATGTATATGGTCAACAAGAACTATTATTAAATTCAGAATAAGAATCAAGTTTAGTGTCATGAACATGTGTCATGAAATATGTTGTTTGGCAACAGCAGTTTGGTTCAGTACAAGGAGCAAAATTACAATTCCATATATACAAGATTTAAAAAATAATTAAGTTGAGAAAGAAAGCAAAAATGTGTGGTGTTATTGTCCGTTCAGAAATCTGATGGCAGAAGGAAAGAATCTGTTTTTGTAATGTTGAGTGTTTGTCTTCAGGCTTCTGTACATCCTTCCTTTTTTTTTAATTTTATTTTTCACACTGTGAACCATATCAATCAAAATACATACAAACATTTCCCTCTTAAATATACACAGTGGCATTTTCTCCCCTTATTTTCCCCCTACCTTCCCTCCCCCCTTCCAAACCCCCTCCAAACCCACTTAACGTTCAACATATACAAGACAATAAACCCATTAAACAATGTCATCACACAATGAAAATAAACAAGAAAATTGTGTCATCTACTTTTACACACTGGGTCAGTTCATTTTGTCTTCTTCTCATTCTGTCAATTTAGGGGGTGGAGGTCCACAGTAGGACTTCTCTGTTGTGTTCCACGTACGGTTCCCAAATTTGTTCAAATAATGTGACTTTATTTTTTAAATTATATGTTATTTTTTCCAATGGAATACATTTATTCATTTCCATGTACCATTGCTGTATTCTCAGGCTCTCTTCCGATTTCCAAGTTGACATTATACATTTTTTTGCTACAGCTAAGGCTATCATAATAAATCTTTTTTGTGCTTCATCCAGTTTGAGGCCTAATTCTTTACTTCTTACATTACTTCCTGATGGTAGCAGTGAAAAAAGGTCCTTGATCATAAAGGATATTTTCTTTAGGCACCACCTCTTAAAGATGTCCTTGATGGAGTGAAGACTAATGCCCCATGATGACGCTGTGTTGAGTTTACAATCTTCTGTAGTTGCTTTCCTATCCTGTGCATTGACACCTCCAGATTAGACACTGGTACACCTGTAGAAATTTGTAAGTCTTTTGTGATGTGCCAAAATTCTTACTTGCTGCAGCCAGTTATTTTTTTGTAAAAACAACTGACATTAAATGGGTAAATATATATACAGATACACACACACACACACACACACACACACACACACACACACACACACACACACACACACACACACACACACACACACACACAGATATAGATATAAAAAATATGATTTGCAGTTGTTGAATTTTTTTAACTCTTCAACTCAATTATCCTGCAGCAAGCAGTCTTACTTTTCTCACAGTAAGAATGGTCATTGGTCGCATTTGTTATAAGTTGTCCTTCCCAGATTTGATCAAGGTAACTCTATTAAAATGCATGCTGTGTACTTACTTAATTGTGATGTAGAGTGTGGTTTAATGATATGTGACGGGCATTTCTTTTTATGTTAAAGCTGTCTACACTCCTAAGCCAGATGCTTTCCATTAGGTTCGAAATCCTAACAACATTCTTCTTACAGGCAGTATTTCACTTGTACATGCACATAAATTTATGTTGAGCCTCATATGGATATTTTAGTGGTGGCTACATTTTCTTTATTTCATGATTTTAATCTTGTACCAAAGGGTCATAAAAATACTATTTAGACCTGGCTTGAGAAAAGGAACCCCGAACTTGGACTTCCTCCGTTTTGATCAACTGCTGACATCCACGAGGCAGGATCACACCACATTTGCCCTCACTTCCTCAGGCGTACACATGTGATGGTTCAAGCCTGCAAGCCATCTGTGCTCCTGTTGAACCAATCACTAGCACCAGATTGATTTGGAGATCACAGCACACAGCCTGTGTTCCATTGCTGTCTGCTCTCAGATTTGTCGAGCTCTTTGTTGTTTGCAGAACAATGCACAGAAATTTCCCCGGTTAATACTGGAACATAATAACTGGGCTTTCTGACAGAACCTTTGATTGAGTTACAACGAGGTTTGAGATCAGATGCAAAGAAATCCTAGTTAAATACTTTAAAGGTGAGGTTTTATAAAATCGAAACCCGCCAAAGTTCTCAAATTACGCAGATTTTTGACAAATAGCTACCATAAAGTAATAATATGTTTTTAATATTATTAACTATATTCCCTTAAAGTCATCCACCTACGGAATTTCTACACACTTGTCAATATTCAACAGACAAAGCATTAGCTCATTATGAAAATACAACGTACACATATAATTGGGTATCTGCTAGTAAATTAAAAGGCAGTAATCTTTGCAAATGGTTCAAGACACTCATTTCACAGATAGAGCAGAGTTCAAGTGGTTTGCATTCACCAGTGGACTTCACCAGGACTTTGGGACACATAAACAACACAGAAACAGGCCCTTCGGCTCATCTTGTCCATGACAACCCATTTGCCTTTCTTTGGCTTGGCTTCGCGGACGAAGATTTATGGAGGGGGTAAAAAGTCCACGTCAGCTGCAGGCTCTTTTGTGGCTGACAAGTCCGATGCGGGACAGGCAGACACGATTGCAGCGGTTGCAGGGGAAAATTGGTGGGTTGGGGTTGGGTGTTGGGTTTTTCCTCCTCTGCCTTTTGTCAGTGAGGTAGGCTCTGCGGTCTTCTTCAAAGGAGGTTGCTGCCCGCCAAACTGTGAGGCACCAAGATGCACGGTTTGAGGCGACATCAGCCCACCGGCGGTGGTCAACGTGGCAGGCACCAAGAGACCTCTTTAGGCAGTCCCCGTACCCTTCAGCCTAATCATGCACCTGTCTAAATGTTTTTTAAACATAAAAATTGTTCTCTCTTTTACCACTTTCTCTGGCACCTCATTCTACACACCCAAAAGTGACAAAAGTGCCCCTCAGATCCCTTTTAAATCTTTCCCCTCTCTCCTTAAATCAATGGCTTCTCATTTTAGATTCACCTAATCTGGGAAAGAGCCAATAATTGTTTACCTTATTCATAACCCCTCATGATTTTAGATACATCTTTTTGACCCCTGCTTAACTTCCAGTGCTCCAGGGAGAAAGACCCAACAGGGTATCCAAAACTGCACAGTTTCAGTACTCCAAGTGCACTCTCACCAAAGCCCTGCACAGATGCACAATCACCTCCTTACTCCTTGCCCTGACCAAGCAAGTCAACTTAATTGATGGCAGTATTGTATTCATAATACAGTAATTCCCCCCCCCCCCCCTATCCATAGGGGATATGTTCCAAGACACCCAGTGGATGCCTAAACCATGGATATTACTGAAACCTATATTGTACAGGGTATGTGCCACTTAACGTTCACAATACGTTCTGTGAAATTGGGCGTAATGCAATGTGGATATTGTGCGAACACCATATTATATACTTAGCAAAGCTATATGGGATACTCTAGTGTACCCTGTAAGTTTTTTATTTATAAGTAAGGACCAGGATGGGGACTGACACAGGCTGTGGGAAGGGAGCGGGGCAGTGGGATCAGTGTCGTGACTGACACAGGGCTGTGGGGAGAGAGCAGGACAGTGGGATCAGTGTGGGGACCGACATGGGGTTGTAGGGAGAGAGCGGGGCAGTAGGATCAGTGTGGGGACTGAAGACAGGGCTGTGGAGAGAGAGAGGAGCAGTCGAATCAGTTTCAGACCAAAATTGACCACAGGTAACTGAAACTGGAAAGCGAAACTGTGGATAAGGGATTATGGATTTATGGATAAGAACGAATCAGAAGGATATGGGCAATTGGGATTAGCCCAGAACAACAAGCTGGGCCAAAGGGTCTGTTCCCTGCTGTGTGACTCGATGCACCTCAGAGACCTTTGGTTCACTAATCTTCCCAATCCTCGCAACAGTACAGGATCACCCAATGCGGAGGACCCCGTGGGGCAGCAAGTAACTGGGGAGTGATAACACACACCCAACATCACATTGCCTTTCACCCCATCATCCCTTCGTGCAATTTTCCAAATATAAATCATGTCATTTTTTTATTAATTTCATGACTTTTATGTGCGTGACTGACCTTAATGATCACATGAGCTAAAAATAACTTAGCTCGCCAAAGGCAGTAGTAAAACAAAAATAGAAGATTAATTTTTACCAACAAGAAAGAGTCTTCTACCCAAAATGTTAACTCTGTTTCTCTTTCATCAGATGCTGCCTGACCTGCTGAGTGATTCCAGTGTTTTCTATTTTGACTTCAAATTTATGGCATCAACAGTTTATTTTTATCGTCAAACACGGTGGGAATCAATTCTCCAATGATGTTAAAGTTCTGAAACTCTTGGTAGCCAGATCACATATTGTAAGGAGTAAAGCACAAAAGTCTGCAGACACCATGATTGAAACAATGATTGATTCAATCACGCATGTTGTAGGAGGCATGTTAGGGCAATTTCATCGTGAAACGAGTGAGGAATCCTGAAGGAGATTTTATTATAACAGAGCATTCAAAATGCTAGGACTTCAAAAAGATTGTCAGACTTCTCCACCAAGGCAGAGGTGTTAAAATAGTCATCCATGTCCAGCAGACCAATCATTTATTTAATTTCAATTTACTGTTGTGACTCAGTTAGGTAGATATAATCCGCTGTCTGATGTTTACTTCCTTAGATGACATTATGTCTACTTTTTAATATACAATTAAACATTTGTTATACCTGAATTTTGCCTCTCGGCAGTCATTTAGAGATCTGCAATCTCTTTGTAAATAAATTAAAAATCAGAATATGCGTAGCTCTTAGCAGGTGGTCTTCACACACTACTCTAATTAATAAGGGCATGGATCCAAACTGGCTGGTGTGGCCCAAGCCAATAAAAAGATTGGCTGCCACGAGACTACAGTACCTTAATTCTGCTTCATAAAACTAATTCTTGTTTTTCCACAGAGAATGTACGTCAGCAAAAACCTAACAAAGATTATCTATCAAACAGAAGGTTAAGAAAATATATCACTGCATGAACCATGAAGGCTAGAATAAAATTATATTGATTTGGCACTGAGAAACTTTCATTCCACATAAAGTCCTTATTTAACCAAGTCTATCCTTCTGCTTCTCTGAAAATAGAGTCCAATGAAGAACCTTCAACAAGAAAGTTCGACTTGTCCATCCCAACCAAACGTCTCATTTGCCTCCATACACCTCTGCCAATGGTTTGAACTGGAGTCTTGTGGGGCTGCAGAGGCTGTGGGAGCACTGGAGACAAATCCACGGACACCCAGTGACTCTGAGTGACACTGTTGTTTCTCTTTCTCTGACTGTAACGGGTGCCAGGCAATGCGAATGGAAAATCTTTGTGTGTCTTCTGGCAGACTAAAGGAAATTTTGTGCAATATTATATTTCTGTTTCATTACATGACAATAAATGGTATCTGATCTGATCTGAAATATCCTTTGAACATTTCAATTTTCACCACCTCAACCACTTTCTCCGGCAGCTCATTCCACACACCCACTGCCCTCTAAGTGAAGCAGTAACTCTTCAGGTCCCCTTTAAACCTTTTCCATCTCACCTTAGATCCAGTTCAACTAGAAAGTCTGCAGATACTGGGGTTGCGTGATACACAAACACGCAGGTCACGCACCATCCATAGAAACCAACTGTTCAGGCCTGGGCATTTCATCAGGTATAAGACAACAGGCATGGGGCTGAATAAAAAGGTGGTGGGAGGGAGAAGGAAAGGAAGAGGAAGGGCCAGCGGCAGGACCGCAGGCCAACCGATAAGAGGTCATAACCCTTTTTGCAAAATGATCATTTCCAGATTACTAGGAACTTGTGTTGGGCTTCGTTATAACAGTGCAGGAGGCAACAGAGAGAGAGGTCAAGGGTGTGAATGGAGAGTTAAAGTGGTCCCTGAAGATGTGGGTGTTCCACAAAATGGTCATCCAATCTGCCCATGGTTTCTCCCAATTGTGAGGAGGCTATGTTGTAAACATTGACTGCAGTACACACGAAGATGAAGTGATTCATCACTGGAAGGACAATCTGGGTCGCGGGAAGGAGGAAAGGGAAGAGGTGAAAAGGCAGGTGTTGCATCTCTTTTAGTTGCGTGGCAACATTGCGTAGGTGTGGTGGGGGGTGGTGGGGAAAGTGCACCAGAGAGTTGCAGAGGGTTTATAAAGGAGATGAATTCATTTTTAAAGGCCAGGACTAATGCACACTGAGAGTTTCTAGGTGTGGACAGGCATGGCACAAGGTAACAATGAAACATGGCTTTGGGAAATGCAAACCCAAAAGTCAATGGCATTACGGTAAAAATTCACAAATTGATTACTCAAGGAATATTTGTGTTAGAAAAAGAATGTCTGCAATTTAGGATTTTCAGCTGATTTTTAGTCTCAGAGTATAATTTCCAGTCTGAACCATTCTTGGATTTTCAAAAGCAATAGGAGGAGGAGTATCCTGCCCCTCCATGCCTTCTCGACCATTCAATGAGCTCGTGGCTGATCTGCCCATGGACTCAGCCCTACTTATGCACCCATTCCCCATATCTTTTAATTCTCCTAGTATTCAAAATATATTTGTGTCTGAAATATATTTAATAAGATGGTCTCAACTGTTTCCTTGGACAAAGAGCCCACAGATTCATTGCTCTCTGGGAGAAGCAGTTCCTTGTCTTAAATTTAATCCCCTGAATCTTGAGTCTGTGTCTCCTAGTTCTAGTCTCACCGGCCAGTAGAAACAATCTCAGTATTTATCTATTTTCCATGGAAATCTTTGAGAAAATCTATCAATGAATAATCACATCTCCCAAAGATTTCATTTCACTTGACCATTTTTACACACTGAAGCGGTGGCTAAAATATAGAAATACAATCTCTCCTTTTGATTTCACCTCCCTATGAAATGACATTGTGTGATATTACAAGCTTAGAATCGATGCAAATTAATTTACAACTAATTAAATTTATAACCTGGTGTTCCCAGAATGCTTTGGAGGTGGCATTCAGTACTTTACTGGCACAAGCTCACATTGTGAGGTAACAGTGCCCTCTCCCTGCCTCCTCTGGGCTTGCAACTGAGCGAGCCTTTCTCACGTGTCCTCGCATCATCTCCCCCACCAACAGGGGCAAGGATGTCACTCAGTCCGAGAGAGTGCAGCAAAGTTACATGGAAGCCTTCTGGGACTGGCAGGCTTTTTAAAAAAAAAATTATTTTTTTCAAAAATTATACATAGTGGCATTTTAAACATATTAAACTTTTTATCATAAACACAACAAACAAAAACAAACAGTCCCTCTCTCCCTCCCTTCTCCTCTTCCATACATACAGATCTATTTACCGTCAGAGCTTACATATGTTTTAAGTATCTCAAGTACAGTTGGGGAAACTATGTTTTTGCACATATAATAGTTACTTTTGTTCCTTTTTAATTACTGTATCTGGGCCACTATGTGCTCCAGCTATGGCTGCCAGAATAAGTTAAATGTAATTTATACAGCTGCTCACTTCCACAGTCCATCGTGCTATAAGTAGAGGGGAGACCAAATGATTGCGATACATTTTTTTGCTACTGCCAGTTCTATTATTATAAATGAGATTTGATATTTGCTCAATTTGATGCTTATTTCCATTTAATTACCTAGCTCCGGGTTGCCCATGAAGGCCACTCCTGTTATCCTGGTTAATTTTTCTCCGATTTTTTCCCACACACACGACCACTGGGACTGGTAGGGTTGAGTTACAATAAAGGCCGAGATTTTTCTCCATGCATCATACCTTGCAATCTTATCAATTTGAATGTGTGATTAATAGGACTAAACAACGGTATTACGAATGGGGAGGGAAAGCACACACGGTATTGGCGTGGCAATTAAAGAAAGAACAGATATCGAGGAATATTAATGCTGTTAGACGGAATTCTCTTATTACTTATAAGCCTCGTGAGATTAATGATTAATTTTATTCATTTTATAAAAAGTTATATACATCTGAAGGAAAACAGGAAACTAGATCGATTTATTTTTTTTAATCACAGTTGAATTTACCGATATTAGAGGATGGAGATATACAGGAGTTAGAAGAACCATTACTGATTCGGAAATTAAAATGGCTATGCTGGAAATGCTGAACGGTAAATCGACTGGTGATGATGGATTTTCGGTTGAATTTTATAACATTTTTTATGATGATTTATCTACAGTGTTTGGGGATGTATTACGTCAAGTTGGAGAATATTATGATTTACCTGAGTCTTGTTCTAGTGCTTTAATTACAGTAATCCCTGAAAAAAAAAAGAGATCCTTTGAAGGTATCTTCAAATAGACCAATTTGTTGTTAAATGTAGATTATAAAATAATAGCTAAAGTATTAGCGATTAGATTGGTTAAATTTTTACCAAAGTCGATTCATATTGATCAAACAGGTTTTATAAAGAATAGATATGCTTCAGATAATATTTTGTGAGTGATTAGTTTGATTAATAGATTTCGACAATCTTTAGATCATCCGATGGTGATATCCTTAGATGCAGGAAAAGCATTTGATAGAGTTGAATGGAATTTTTAGTTTAAAGTTTTGGAAAAATTTAAGTTTGGTCCTTCTTTTATTGGTTGGATTAGGGCTCTATATAGTAAACCGGTAGCTGGAGTATTGACGAATGGTTTGACTTCAGAATCTTTTAAGTTAACTCGATCAACTCGTCAAAGTTGTCCTTTATCACCAGCTTTGTTTGCATTAGTGATTGAACCTTTAGCACAGTTGATAAGATAAAATACACAGATACAAGGTATGAAAGTTTAGATGAGGAGTATAAAATTAATTTATTTGCTGATGACGTATTGGTGTATTTATCAAATCCAGCTCAGTCACTTTTGCATTTGAAGGAATGTATAATACAATATGGATGTCTTTCTGGATATAAAGTTAATTGGGGAAAAAATGAAATATTACTGGTAAGTGAAGGAGATTATTCAGTTTATAAGAATATTATTAATTTGAAGTGGACTGATCGAATTAAATATCTGGGTATAATTTTGAATGTTAATTATCAATCTTTATATAAATTAAATTATGCTTTGTTAATGAAAAAAATTAAAACTGATTTGATTAAATGGAAAGATTTTCTTCTTTGGCTTGGCTTCGCGGACGAAGATTTATGGAGGGGGTAAAAAGTCCACGTCAGCTGCAGGCTCGTTTGTGGCTGACAAGTCCGATGCGGGACAGGCAGACACGATTGCAGCGGTTGCAAGGGAAAATTGGTTGGTTGGGGTTGGGTGTTTTTATTTAATGGGAAGGATAAATTCTTCTTTCTTTGGCTTGGCTTCGCGGACAAAGATTTATGGAGGGGTAAATGTCCACGTCAGCTGCAGGCTCGTTTGTGGCTGACAAGTCCGATGCGGGACAGGCATCGGAAAATTTGTTGGTTGGGGTTGGGTGTTGGGTTTTTCCTCCTTTGTGGCAGGCACCAAGAGATTTCTTTAGGCAGTGCTTGTACCTCTTCTTTGGTGTACCTCTGACACGATGGCCAGTGGAGAGCTCACAATATAACATGATCTTGGGAAGGTAATGGTCCTCCATTCTGGAGATGTGACCTACCCAGCGCAGCTGGATCTTCAACAGCGTGGATTCGATGCTGTCGGCCTTTGCCATCTCGAGTACTTCGATGTTAGGGATGAAGTCGCTCCAATGAATGTTGAGGATAGAGCGGAGACAACGCTGGTGGAAGCGTTCTAGGAGCTGTAGGTGATGCCGGTAGAGGACCCATGATTCGGAGCCGAACAGGAGTGTGGGTATGACAACGGCTCTGTATACGCTTATCTTTGTGAGGTTTTTCAGTTGGTTGTTTTTCCAGACTCTTTTGTGTAGTCTTCCAAAGGCGAGTCTGTTGTCTATCTCGTTGTCGATCCTTGCATCCGATGAAATGGTGCAGCTGAGGTAGGTAAACTGGTTGACCGTTTTGAGTTTTGTGTGCCTGATGGAGATGTGGGGGGGCTGGTAGTCATGGTGGGGAGCTGGCTGATGGAGGACCTCAGTTTTCTTCAGGCTGACTTCCAGGCCAAACATTTTGGCAGTTTCCACAAAACAGGACGTCAAGCGCTGAAGAGCTGGCTCTGAATGGGAAACTAAAGCGGCATCGTCTGCAAAGAGTAGTTCATGGACAAGTTGCTCTTGTTTCTTGGTGTGAGCTTGCAGGCGCCTCAGATTGAAGAGATTGCCATCCCTGCGGTACCGGATGTAAACAGCGTCTTCATTGTTGAGGTCCTTCATGGCTTGGTTCAGCATCATGCTGAAGAAGATAAATACAATTAAGATGAATATCTTTCCACGTATACAATATTTGTTTCAATCTATTCCATATTTACTTGATAAATTTTTTTTTCGAGATTTAAATAAAATGGTTAGTCAGTTTTTATGGAGGGGTAAATTTTCAAGTGTAGCTTTGAATAAATTAACTTGAAAATATGAGTTAGGGGGATAACGTTTACCATATTTTCAAAATTATTATGAGGCAGCTCAACTTAAATTTATTAATTCATTGATGGATTTGGTACAGCCTCCTAGTTAGGCTAAAACTGAGATGGCAAGTATTTCTGAATTTGAAATACATCAATTTTTGTTTAGGTGGAATATGAATTTGTTACAACAATATAATGTGCCTATACTAAAACATTTAATGAAGTTATGGATAAAGAAAAATAAAATGATAGGCTCTAGGGGTAAATTATTGGCTTTGACTCTGTTGTATAATAATCAACTTATTTATTTTTCAATACATAATCAAAGTTTATTGCATTGGAGATTTAAAGGTGTGAAAAATTTGGGAGATTGTTTTAAAGAGGGTAAGTTTTTATATTTTAATCAGATGAGGGAAGATTTTGGTATTGATAAGAATTCTTTATTTCTTTATTATCAAATTCGATCTTTGGTAAAATGCATGTTTGGTAGAGATATGAATTTACATAAAATGATTACATTTGAGACTTCTCTTATGAAGGTACCAGAGAAGGGTTATATTTCATCTATGTATCAAATATTACAGGATGGTATGGATAAAAAGGGTTGGGATAGGTCTAAAATTAAATGGGAAGCGGATATTGGTTTTACTTTTTCTGAAGAGGATTGGTTAGATATTTGTTATGATAGCGTAACTAGATTGATAAATGCATGTTATGCAATGATTAATTACAATTTTTTACATCAATTATATTTGACACCTGAAAAAAAATGGTTTTACTGAATCAGATTTGTGTTTTAGATGTGATGATACGGTTGGAACTTTTTTTTCATGCTGTTTGGTCCTGTATAAATATACAAACGTTTTGTAAGAAAATTCAATCGTTTTTAGAATACCTGTATAAGATTAAAATAGTTTTAGATCCAACAGTATTTTTATTGGGTAGTTTACAACCTCTGAAAGGCTTGGAATTAGATAAGTTTCAGCTTGCTTTTGTATATTTAGCTTTTTCTAGTATGTGGAAAGATACAAATATGATTGATATTAATAGATGGCATAATGAGATGAAATACTGTTTAATAATGGAAACAATTATGTATGTTTCGCATGATAATTATAATTTTTTAATTAATGTGATTGTTATACTCAGAATATTTACATTTCTATTTATATTGATTAGATTTTAATATGTATATTTAACTTTTTTTTAATATTCTTTCTTTTTTTCTTTTTTTATGGCTCTCCTTAGGAGAGTTGGTTGAAGTGGGGGGATCTTTTCTTTTCTCTTTTTTTTTTCCTTTTTTTTTCCTTTTTTTTTCTATTTATAAAAAATGTTCATGTTCATGTTTAATTGCTGTATATGTCATATTATTTGTTTTTTGAACAAATAAATAAAGTTTTTTAAAAAATAAATAAAACTATCTGGAGCATAAATAAGGGAAATAGGCATTGTTTCCCAGGGTAACTAGAGTGCATAGATTTAAGACTAGAGGAATAAAGTTTAAAAGGGTCTCCAGGGGCAACATTTTCAACACAGAAGTTGATGGATGTGTGGTATGAGCTCCCAGGGGAAGTGGTAGAGGTGGATATGTTGATCAGATCAGATTATATACTATTTATTGTCATGTAATAAAACAGAAATGCAATACAGTAAAATCCCCGTGAGATGGAATACTACACAAAATTACCTTTAGTCAGTCAAAAGGCAGATAAAGATTTGCCATTAGCATTGCCTGGCATCCATTGCAGTCAGTAAAAGAGAAGCAAAAGAGAGTCCCATCAGAGTCAATGAGTGTCCGTGGATTCACCTCTGGTACTCCTGCAGACTCCTCAGCCACACAAGAACCCAGTTCAGTTCAAACTATTAGTAACTGGAGGTCAGATCCAAACCAATATGATGAGGAAGATTTCACCAGCCAGGGCCCTTCTGGAGCCCTTCTTGCCCTCAGTATCCTTTTGAATCTCAGTTCCAATACCTGGTTCCCATGAGCTAGTCGCCATCAGTTCACAGCCTGTGTGGGTTCCTTAACCCCCCCCCAGTCACCAACAGCCTGCCCACCTGGGTATGTCCTTCAGCCGTAGAGAGCCTTGCTGGTCCGCACTGTGGATACCATCCTTAGGATTGTCTCCTCTGCTTTTCCTTTTCACCGGTGGGTGTTTCTCCCCACTACTGATCAGTCCGCTGCTCACCAAAATTTGCACCCCATTGTGGCCACTGCTGCGCACAGGCAGTGTTTAGATGGCGTTTAGACAGGTGCATGGATAGGAAAGGCATAAAGACATATGGATCAACTGCAGGCAACTGTGACTAACTTGGTGAGCAAGGACAATTTGGGCTGAAGGGCCTGTTTTCATGCTCTAAAACTCTCTGACTCAATTATGATTTTTATACAGCAGCCGCGTAACGGGCAAGTTTCAGAAAATTCCCGCAACGCAGGCTGTGCAAAAAGTTTGGAACAGGAATAAGTGACTCATTCCCATTCCGAATTTTTTTCCTGCAGCAGCCCTAGACAATCTTGCAGACTGCCTGAAGTCTAAACTGAACTGCGGGTGATCCGCAACAATGGGCTAATGAATAATGAAGTTCGATGACGCATTCAGCTCGCGACATTGCAACGCACGGAGATTTAAATGTGAAGCAAGGTGACGTTTACTTACCAGCAGCAGGCAACCATTATTGGAGTGATGCTGCCATTAACAAGATCTATGGATCTAGAGCCATTTTGCTCTTTCGTCTTTGGGCTGTTTCGAATGCAGGTGAATGACATCACTGATGACACTGATGCAGTGAGGCTGTATGTTGCACACATGGTCGGCATTGACCAATGTCCAGCCTTTGAAATTACCGCAACTCGGGTATTTAGTGTTAACATCCTTCCTGTGTGAACGGCCACTCTGGAGGTTAAGTGTGATAAATGTCGACGGGAAATTAGCGTGGCGGCTGTGCCAAAAACCATTAATGATTCTCTACAGCAGCATCATATCCCCCAGAAGGTGAACCCCAGCAACTGTAGGTAGGGAAAAAGTGCAATTACCAGTGCATGTATAAGATCCATTGTGTCAATGAAAGATGGGCTGCACTTGTGTTAGAAAAGTCATCATTTTTTTTTACATAGCCGCTGCGTTCCAGGAAAATATTCCCATTTTCCAGGAATGCATGATGTTGAAAAAGCTCAGAATGGGAATGAGGGTGCCATTCCTGTTTTAACATGTTACCTCCTAGACCCCTTGTCAATTTCCTGGAACACCTGCAGTTGAAAGGGAACTGCAGGCATTCCACGAACAACGGGCTAATGAATAGGACGTCGCTGCAGTGGCGTAGCAAGTCTCGCCTCTTTACTTATCGCACCTCCGGTTCGCTGTCTAAACTCACGTAAAGAAACAGAGATTTGGAGTTTTGGTCATTCATGTGTGAACCAACTAATGCCGAGATGGGTAAAATCATGCAAAGTCTATCTAAAAAACATAACTGTCTGATTTGTGGCATTTTTAAATGGGTCACTTCCTATTGCAATGATCAGGTGTGGTCAAAGCACCTCTCTTCAGGACTGAATGGTGATTATTTTCACTTCTGATCTATTACCAGAACCACCAGATTTCATCATGTGTTTTTTGAACAATTATTGCCACATGGATGGCAAAGAAAACACTGCAGTAATTAACATACAAACGTGAAAATCTTCTGAGCTAAGAGCAATTTGATTCTTTTGCTACTTTATCTCGCTGTTTTCTGATTTCTCCCACAGGACACAGGGCTCATCATTCTATCTTTTGAGAAGGCATATGCCAAGATCAAACCATTCACACACTTCCATTGCTCCATCTAGTGGCTCAGCCAAGATGTGGGAGATACTCTTCCTCCCCAAGTATTGAACACACCCAGGTGGCTCATACTGATCACAGGTTGGGGGCGAACAAATAATCTGAAGAAGAAACTCGGTTTCTTTTCATGAGGCAGCAAAATCCTCAGCTCACCGAGTTCACATCGATGTTCATCCATTCGCACCCGTCCTGCCCTAACCAGTTGAGAAATTCCTTGGGAAATTGGGGGAATAAATTTATCACTCCTTTCTATGTTGGGTAGATCTCATTCCGATGCCCTTCTAAGATAGAAGATATTGGAAGAAAATTTGTCTTTTGCCTCAGGTTGATAAGATTACAAGAAAAAGAAGCAGGAGTGGGCATCCAGCCCATCGTGTCTGCTCCGCATTCAATGAGATCATAGCTGAGCTGGTGGTAAATCGTCTCCAACTACCCGCCTTTTCCCCATATCCCTTAGTTCCCTTACAATGTAAAAATGCATCTAACCTTGTCTTAAAAATCTTTACTGAGGTCACCTCCAACCCTTCAATGAGAAGCAAATTCCACTGACTCACCACCCTCTGGGAAAAGCATTTCCTCCTCAACTCTGTCCTGAATCTATTTCCCTGGGAGTAGGCTATTGGGACTAGCTGAATAATGGTCAGCACAGACTAGAAGGACTGAATGGCCCCTGATTAGTGTAACAATTAGGGCAACACCATTACAGTGTCAGTGACCCACTTTTGAATCTGATCTGTCTGAAAGGAGTTTGTACGTTCTCCTTCTGACCCGCATGGGTTTTCTACGGGTGCTCCAGTTTCCTCACACCCTCCAAAAACCTACAGGATTGGCAAGTTAATGAAGTGTCATTGGGCGCCATGGTTTCATGGTCTGGAAGGGTCTTCCATCATGCTGTACTGTTAAATAAAAAAGTTTAAATGTCTTCAGAAGAAGAAGAAGAAAATAAAATCTATTTTGGCTCACTTTGGTTAAATGATTTTCCTTCATTGCCTGAGAAATGATACAGTGGATCAGATCACCCACCTGTTACACATTCAGTTGCACTTTCTGTCAAATTGGAAATAAACACTAATCCCAGGGTGGTAATCTGTACCGCAGTGCATTACAGCAATTGTCACCCCACCGTGGGAGTACTATCCGCTGTGATCAAGGGAATTGTGTGCTATACCTCATGCTAAATCTTCAAACTTGTTTAAAATGCAGAAAGGTGTAACGTGCGAATGAGGCCTGGGATGTGTGCAACGCAGAACCAAGCTCTCTGTTGGGATAGTTACGTTCATGGTTTATCACCATTTAAACCCCTGGAGTGTGTTACAATGTACAAGTGATTGTTTATTTGCCTCATAATTGGATGAACAGTAATTGGGTACAGAGGAGAGTTGGTAGAGCTCATTATGCCAATTAGGTGAATAGTATATGGCTTGGTGAGTGACTTGTAGTTTTGTAATAGGCTAAGGCATGAATAATTGATGTTTCTGGAAAAGCATCCACTATTAAAGGTACTCTGGGGAAACCTCACAAGAATCCTATTCATGAGCCTTCCCTCGAGATGGGAAGATTGTTAGTTAAAAAATTAATTCCAAATTTGCTTTACAAAGTTCATTCACTTTGCAACAATTCCTCAAACATTCAGCAATAATGTGAGATGAAGCCCTCTTAAAACAGAAGTATTTAAAAATATCTTGTTAAACATACATTCAATAGCCATAAGAAGCAAATGAACAGAAGTATATTTGAGAGATGATTGTCTTAAAAAAAAGTCAAGATTACAGGCCAATTCCAGGTGAAAGGGCAAGTATGGCAAGGGTATGAATGGACTACAGCCTGAGTCAAAGGTAACAAACTGAGATGTCAGGCCAGAAGGACTGTGGAGGAGAGGATTGGTGAGGGCTATCTTTGGCTTGGCTTCGCGGACGAAGATTTATGGAGGGGGTAAAAAGTCCACGTCAGCTGCAGGCTCGTTTGTGGCTGACCAGTCCGATGCGGGACAGGCAGACACGATTGCAGCGGTTGCAAGGGAAAATTGGTTGGTTGGGGTTGGGTGTTGGGTTTTTCCTCCTTTGCCTTTTGTCAGAGAGGTGAGGGCTATACAGAGGTAGTAAAGAAGGATCATCCCAGTTCATGGATTTAAGATGGAGATTAGGAGGAACTGCTTTTCCAAGAGAATGGTGGGATTCTCTGCCCATGGAAGCAGTGGGCTCTGCCTCCTTTTTTATATATTTAAAGCACAAATAGATGTTTTTCAAAGTAGGGGAATAAAGGGTTATGGGGAACAGATGCGTATGTGAAGCTTAGTTCATGGCTAGATCAGCCATGATCTTATTGAATGGTGGAGCAGGCTTGAAGGGTCAGATAGCTGTCTCTTGTTCTTGTTTCTTAAGTTCTTATGATAAATCTGAATTCAATGTCATGGAGACACTGTAAGCCAGTTATATTTCCCAAGCAGAGGGGTGTCAGGTGTGCTGGATTTACAACAAGGCTGGTGATTGGGCAAATGGAGAGCGCATTCGCATACAAAGGACAACAGTGGTAGAACCAACTCTTGAAGCAACAATGCAATAAGCCTTTCAGTGATGGTGAATTTGAGCAGGTTGCGGAGCAGGTACCATCATGGATCTGGAAGTAGAATTAATGATCAGCAAAATATAGAATTTGAAGTTTATGGACAAGTTATTTTTTAATTAATGAAGTTGCCTGGATCTCTGATTAAAGCACAGAAATGCTGGAGCCAGTCTCGCAATGCACATAGAGGTAAAGATATATAACTGACGTTTCGGGCCTGAGCCCTTCCTCAATGTAACTCAGGCCTTGAGAGAATGAGGGCTTGAAGGGCTCAGGCCTGAAACATCGGTTATGTATCTTTACCTACTATGGATGCTGCGTGACCTACTCAGTTCCTCCACCATTTCTGTGTGTGTTTTGACTACATTCACAGCACCTGCAGATTTTCATGTTTCACTCAGTCCATTTTCAGTCCAGCTGCAGTTCTCTAGTTATTGACCCTACCATACCTTACAAGACAAGAACAAGGGGTTGCCACCAAGTGATATTGGGATTAGATGTGCACAAAATGCAAGCATTTACAATCTGGTTATGTACCCTGATTTATTTTTTATATAATCTTTCAGTAAATGATAATTCAAAATTAAAGAAGAAAGCACAGAAAGTATTCAGCAAAAGTAAACCATGAACATCACCAGACACTGAGATTGAAGTAAAAAACACAATGCTGGAGAAACTCAGCAGGTACTTTATATAATAAAGATCAAAATACTTAACTAATGTTTCAGGCTTGAGCCCTTCATCACGTTGGGACAAAATGTTGACAGATGCCCGAACAAAATGGTGGGAAAAAGGGGCAAGGGGAGGAGCAGGAGGAGGTAATAGGTGGATGAGGGAGGGAGGGAGGCATAGCAGCAAGCAGACGGAGGAGGGATGGCTCTGTGAATAGAGAGGGAAGGGGGTAGAGAGCTAATGGAAAGAAGACAAAGGGAAAAGGGAAGGGAGGGAGAATGGAGAGTAGGTTAGCAGAAACAAAAGAAGTCAATGTTAATGCCATCAGGTTCAAAAATTAGGTGCTGCTCTTCCAATTTACAAGTAGTATTGGTTTGGCAGTACAAGACCATGGACAGATATGTCAGCATGGGAGTGGGGCACAGAATTGAAATGGTTAGCCACTGGGAAATCCCGTCACTGATGCAGACAGAGTGACCAGGCTCAGCAAAGCGATCTCTCAGTCTGCATCCATTCTCTCCCATTGTGGGTAAGAGTTGAGTTGATGGTGGTGGAAGAAGGAGGACATTTCAGATGATCTGAACTGGAAGACCCCATCTTGGGAACAGATATGAGGAAGACGGAGAAATTGGGAGAGAGGAATAGAATCCTTACAAGGGACTGGGTGTGAAGAAATATAGTTGAGATAGTTGTGCAAGTTGGTAGGTTTGTTAAAAAATGTCTGTGGAAAGCTTGTCTCACAAGATGGAGACAGAGATCAAGAAAGGCGAGATGGGCAAAGTAAATTTGAGGTCAGGCTGAAAGTTGGCAGAAAAGTGACTGAAGTAGAAAGCTCATCATGGGTGCATGAGCAAGTATCATAGGAAGAGCTGAGGAAGAGTTGAAGGGCCTTGCCTGTGTAAGCTTGCAGTGTGGATTACTCCACAAAGCCCACAAACAGGCAGGCATAGCTGGGACCATGGCTCCTCCTTTGATTTGGAGAAAGTGAGTCAAAGGAGAAGTTATTGAGGGTAAGAATAAATTCTGCCAGGTGGAGGAGGGTGCTGATGGAGGGTGACTGGTTAGGTCTCTTGTTAAGAAAGAAACTAAGGGCTTTGAGGCTTTCTGTATAGAGAATTGGACATCCATAGTGAACTTGAGGGAATTGAAGGCCATTGAAGAGATGGAGGGCATGTGAGGCATTGCAGATGTTGGTGGGGAGGGATTGAACCAGGGGAGACAAAATGGAGTTGAAGTAATATGATACTCAGTGGGGCAGGAGCATGCAGAATCAATGGGTCTACTTGAATAATTGGGTTTGTGTATCTTAGATCAGAGGTAGAATTGGGCAGTATGGGGATGGGAAACAATGAGATTGAAACAAGGGAGAGAGGTGACCAAATGTGATGAGTTTAGAGAGAGTGTTGGAGACAGTGGCTTGATGTTTTGTGGTGGGGTCCTGTTGAAGGAGTAAGTAACAGGTGCATGACAGCTGTCATCTCGCCTCGGCATGGCAGAGATCAGTGCGCCAGACCACAACAGTGCCACCCTTGTCTGAAAGTTTAATGGTGATGTTGGGATTAGTGCAGAGAGAATGAAGGGCAGAGTGTATGGAGGAGGTGAGATTGGAATAAGAGAGGGGAGTAGAGATAGTTGATGTCTCAGTGGCAATTAGAAATAAAGAGAACCAGACCAGCAGCTGGCCAAGAGGTGTCCAAGAGAAGGAAGAATGCTTTATGTGGTAGAAGGGATCGCCCAAGTACACCCATGTGAGCAATGAACCTACTAGCTCCGTATATCTTTAAAATGTGGAAGGAAAACAGAGTGCTTGAAGGGATGAGTGGACAAGGGAGTCGCGGAGGGAGACATGGGGAGAATGTACAAACTCCTTACAGACAGCACCGGATTCGAACCCAGGTCACTGGCACTGTAATAGCATTGCACTAACTGCTACGCAATGTGTATCATTGAATCCAAGAAAGATATAAATTATCTTTTTTTTAACTACAAGAATTAATTCTACTGGCCTCCATGACAAATTCCACAGATTTACCCACCCTCTTGGCTGAAGAAATTCCTCCGCACCTCTTTCCTCAGTGGACACCCTTCAATCCTGAAGTGGTGCCCTCTTGTCCTAGACTCTCCCACAATCTTTCTACATTTAGTCCATCCACACCTTTCAATATTCGAAATGTTTCAATGTTATCGCCCCCTCGTTCTCCTAAATTCCAAGTACAGGCCAAAAGCTGTCAAACGTTCCTCATACGTTAACTCTTCCTTTCCCGGTATCATCTTGGTGAACCCTCTCCAATGTGGGCAAATTCTTTCTTAAATGAGGAGCCTAAAACTGCTGACAATTCTACAAGTGAGGGTGCATGTGCATGGAAAAGTGCATATGGGTTCACATGCAACCTGTCATACAACAGCAGTGACACCAAGGAATGATTGCAAAATAATCATCTTTCAAAAATGATAAAGGAAGCCCATCATTTTCTGTTTTCTGTTTGGAGTCCAGCCAGAGATTTAAAAACCCATTGCCTTTTAATTAACCCCAATGTCTATAAAAGGTATTTATTTTAAATTTTCCTTGAGATAGTATGGCAACCTGGGAAATAGATCTACTTTGGAAAGAAATCTTGTGTCTCCCTTGCATTATTAAAAAAAACAGATTATGTAAAATATCGTATCCTTTAACTCTCAGAAAGAAATGTTTCTATTATCTATTTTAAACATGTAATGTTATAATTAGACTTTATTGTAGTGTAAGTTAATCTTACAAGAAAAACATACTCAAATGAAAAATGTACTACAACGAGCATAATAGTGTTATAAGCTATAAGTGAGAACCTTATTTTGACGGTAAAAAATATCAAGTGAAAACAAAGATTAAAATTCATTTGATTGAACAGACTTGTTGAAACAGAAAGATATGAAGATCTTTTCATAACTATTCTAATATATATGTTGAATAGTATCAAATTCTTTCTGTATTGGTCAAATTCTGAGGCAATTTTTCTCAAGTAACACCAACTCATCTCACTAGATGTCACTGTGTGCCAAAAGCCAAATTTTTAGAGAGATTTGTCACTTCATGAATTTTTAACAGTAAATCATGAAAAGATTGTGTTCTTGTTAAAGGGCATAACTTGGAAAATAAACCTCTTCTGCCCACTTAGTGCGTCTTCTTTAGGTTTCGTGTGATGATAGTGATCAGTCTTCCCAAAATACTGTTCGTGTAAGTGCAGGGTATCTCAATCAGCAGGCTACATTGTACAGAGACACTTTCTCTCCATGTTAGGAGGGCATAGCGGGTGGGCTCTCCCAAGGGACCACTACCTCTGATCATTTTTCTCAGGACAATGGCAGACATGGGCCACTCAGTGTTCCCTTCCCAAGAGGGACACTGCTGGCACTAGGTTTGAGTAGAACAAGTGGTATATCTTGGAAACTTTGGACATGAAGCACTCTTTGAACATTGACCAGTCCTTGAATAAACATACAAAATTGCTGGAGGAACTCTGCAGGTGCTGTAGTGTCCATTAGAGGTAAAGATACAAGGCCTGAGCCCTTGAAGATGTTTTCACTGCAATCAAGGCATCTGTAGACTTCCATGTTTAACTCCAGTCCTGGAATGGACCACAGTGCTTCTATCACTCCACTAAAAATTACTCTCAGATTCTTCAACATCCCATTAGAACCCTAATCATAAAGTAGTCCAGGACCATCAAGAGATCTGTTTGCAATGTTGAAAAGTCACTTTTTTTTATCTTCCAATAACTGAAACTGTAAATATTTATGTATTATCTCTTTCTCTGCTTTGGCAAATTGTGGTAATTTAATCCTTATGATCCTGGTTGGTGTACCATATGTACCTGTGTGGCTGCAGCTAATAATTTGGCTGTATCTGTACATTGTATTTATGTACATGACAATAAACTCATTACTCATTTGCACTCTAGAAATTCAAATGTTTTTAATTAGTTCTGTGACATTTTTAAAACTACCTTAAGAAGTATAAGACATAGATGAGACCAGTCTGCAGTACTGGGCATAGTTTTGGTCACCTACCGACAGGAAAGACAGAAATAAGATAGAAAGAGGGCAGAAAAGATTTATTAGGATGCTGCCTGGACTTCAGGAACTGAGTTACAGGGAAAGGTTAAATAGGTTAGGTCTTTATTGCCTGGAGCGTAGAAGAATGAAGGGAGGTTTGATAGATCTATTTTAAATTATATGGGGGATAGACAGATTAAATGAGGGTAGGCTTTATCCACTGAGGTGAGATACAAACCAGAGGACGTGGGTTAAGGATGAAAGAGGAAAAGTTTAGTGGGGAACTTCTTCACACAGAAAATGGCAGGAGTGTGGAATGAGCTGCCAGCTGAAGTGGTGAATGCGGGCTCAATTTTAACATTTAAGAATAATTTGGACAGGCACATGGATGGGAGGAGTATGGACTGGGTGCAAGTCCATGGGACTAGGCAAAATAAAATGATTCAGCACAAACTGGAAGGACTGAAGGGGTCTGTTTCTGTGCTGCAATGTTCTATGGTTTTATGATTCCAAGAAGTATTGCACCTTATCATATTGCTCAGAGTGTCGTAAAGATCTTCACATTCAGAGAATTACTTTCCTCTTAGACACTGGAATTACCCAGAATGTAGGTCAGAAAATAAGACAAAACTCCCCTCCCTTCCATTGATTCCATCTACATCTCCCACTGCATGGGAAAGGCAGCTGGCACTCTAAAAGACCCCATCCCACGCCAGACGTGCCCTCTCTCCTTTTTCCCAATGGCGAGAAGGCTTAAGAGTGTGAAACCCTGCATCAACCAGCTTAAACCCAGTTTCTTCCCTGCAGCCAATGGGCTCCTGGATTAACCCCATTTACGAAGCTGTGACTGTTGACCACTGAATCACGGTGCTGAATGCTACTGCATTCATATTGTAAAATCAGTACTTCTTAACAGTTTGTGGTAGAATAGTTTGCCATTGGTTTTAATTGCACGTTTTATTGTAATGTACATAGCAGTATTAACTTCCGATCGATTTTGATTGCATTTCATTTGGCTGGTTTACTGGTACAATGACAATAAAGTGAATCGTAATCATTATAAGTGTCTTCTCATGCTGCCCTTGCTTGACGTTACCATAAATATTCGTGTATAATGCAACCCCTCCCCATTTTTGAGGGGAAAAAGGGGGAAAAAATTTACCCCCGAGTATAATACGACCCCCCCTCCCCTCACCCACCCTAGTCGTGCTGCTGTCTTTCCGACCGCTCGCCTGCCTGCCCGAGTCGCGCTGTCGTCTCTCACAACCCTTCACTCTCATTGTTTCTAGAATTCCTTAAGCTGTGCAACTTCCGGGGAGGAGTCACGTGATGGAGTAGTGGCCGGACGGTGAACTCCAGCCCTCTCCAGAAAAGCCGGGAAAAACAAGAGAAAATACAAAGGCACAGAAATACAAGTTAAAGAAAAGTGAGTATAAAGGTGGAAAGAAGATGGAGACAAAAGAAAAAATCAAAATCAACGGAAAGAAGAGAGGAAGAGAAGACAACGGAGGAAAAAGGTGAAGGCCTTACCTGTCCGAAGAGGCCCGCTGTGGAGAGAAGACCCCACTACCTCAGGTCGGTAGAAAAAGAACTACAACAATGGCTCACAAAGCCGAGTAAAAGTGCGCAACCGCGCATGCGCGATGCGCATGAAAAAAAACACACCGACGGGAGGGGGGACCAGCTGGGGAGTCGATCTCCACAGCCGGCAACGACAGCTGCAGAACACCTGCAGCAAGAAGAAACCACAGAAGACAATGGAAACAAGAAAGAAGAGGAGGAAAGGGCAGCAAAGAAACAACAGATGGCCAACCCAGAGGAAGAAGAAGAGGAAGAATACAGTGAAATAGATAAAGGGAAAGGCAAGGTAAAGGATATACTTGCTCTTGTTAGAGGATACATGGAGTCATTTAAAGAATGGCAAACACAGGAATTCAATGATTTAAGAAGAAGAATAAACAACACAGAAAAGAAAATAAATAAAATGGATATGACCTTAACAGAAATGGGGAAAAAAATGGACAAGATGGAAGAACGGGCAATAGCAGCAGAAATGGAGGTAGAAGACTTAAAAAAGAAATTGGAGGAATCTAATAAAAAAACTAAAGAGACACAAGAATTACTAGCCCAAAAAATAGATATAATGGAAAATTATAACAGAAGAAATAACATAAAGATAGTGGGCCTTAAGGAAGATGAAGAAGGCAAGAATATGAGGGAGTTTATAAAAGAATGGATCCCTAAGGCCCTAGGATGTCCAGAACTACAGCAAGAAATGGAAATAGAAAGGGCACATAGAGCATTGGCCCCTAAACCACAACCACAACAAAAACCAAGATCTATTGTAGTAAAATTCCTAAGATATACTACAAGAGAAAAGGTACTGGAGAAGACAATGGAAAAAGTAAGAGAGGGCAACAAACCACTGGAGTATAAAGGGCAAAAAATCTTCATTTATCCAGATATAAGCTTTGAACTCCTAAAGAAGAGAAAAGAGTTCAATACAGCAAAAGCGATTTTATGGAAGAAAGGATATAAATTTACACTGAAGCATCCTGCGGTATTGAAAATATTTATTCCAGGACAACAAAACAGACTATTCTCGGATCCAGAAGAAGAACGAAAATTTGCAGAACAATTACAAAAATAGACTGAGGGATGAAGACGGGTAATGAGAGCAAAAATGATCACGATTGATATGTATGTGGGTAAAGACAAAAATAGACTGAGGGATGAAGACGGGTAATGAGGGTAAAAATGACCACGATTGATATGTATGCGGGTAAAGAGGTATAAGAGTGAATAGAGACAATGGGCATATGTTAAAGTATCTGTAATTAGAGGAAAACATAGAGAGTATAGACAAGAATTAATAAAGGAAGGTAATGGAATAGAGAGAATAAGGAGGGAATTAAAAGAGTGACCTTTGTGACATATAAAAAGCGAAATCTTTTCTGGGGGGGCTGGGTGGGGGAAAAGAGCGGTCACTGCAAAATCAGTTGACGCTTGCGAGTGGATTCGCAAATCCAAATGGAGAGGGGAGATGTGGTTGTCCGACAAGGGATAAAGGACAACTCAGGAGGGGAAGGGGAGATTGGGGATAAAGAAGATAGAAATAGGAGAATAAGGAAAATGTTGGATGTTGTAGGAATGTTGTCTGGTAAAGAGTTGAAAATAAGAAAACAGAAATGGAAAAGGAGGAAAGGTAATGATGGAAAAACGGAAAGAGAAGATAAACAAAATATAAAATGGCTACGCTGAACTATATGACTCTAAATATTAATGGAATACATAACCAAATTAAAAGGAAGAAACTACTAAATTTACTGAAAAAGGAAAAAATAGATATAGCATTTGTCCAAGAAACACACTTAACTGAATTGGAGCACAAGAAATTAAAGAGAGATTGGGTAGGACATGTAACAGCAGCATCGTATAATTCAAAAGCAAGAGGAGTGGCTATATTAATTAGCAAAAATGTGCCATTTAAAATAGAAGAGGAAATAATAGATCCAGCAGGTAGATATGTTATGATAAAATGTCAGATATATTCAGAGCTTTGGAATCTACTCAATATATATTCACCTAACGAAGAAGATCAAAAGTTTATGCAAGATATCTTTTTGAAGGTAGCTAATACGCAAGGGAACATACTAATAGGAGGGGATTTCAATCTGAATTTGGATCCAAATATGGATAAAACGGGGAAAAAAATTAACAGGAAGAACAAAGTAACCAAATTTATAATTAAATCAATGCAAGAAATGAAACTTGAGGACATATGGAGGAAACAAAACCCAAAAGAAAAGGAATACTCATACTACTCGACTAGACATAAAACATACTCAAGGATAGACCTATTCCTGTTATCAGCCCACATTCAAGGGAGAGTTAGGAAAACGGAATATAAAGCTAGACTATTATCGGACCACTCACCCCTGTTATTGGCAATAGAGCTAGAGGACATCCCTCCAAGAATGTATAGATGGAGATTAAACCCCATGCTACTTAAAAGACAGGATTTTAGAGAATTTATTGAAAAACAATTAAAAATGTACTTTGAAGTAAATACGGAATCAGTGGAAGATAAGTTTATACTATGGGACGCAATGAAAGCATTCATTAGAGGGCAAATAATAAGTTATGCAACCAAGATGAAGAAGGACTATAATCAGGAAACAGAGCAGTTGGAAAGGGAAATAATAAACATAGAAAAAAAATTAGCAATAAAGGAAGATACAACCAAAAGAAGAGAATTGGCGGATAAAAAAATAAAATATGAAACATTACAAACATATAAGGTAGAGAAGAATATAATGAAGACAAAACAGAAATATTATGAACTAGGTGAAAAAACACACAAAATCTTAGCATGGCAGCTTAAGACAGAGCAAACTAAGAAAATGGTATTGGCAACAAGAAAAAAGACAAACAAATTACATATAATCCAAAAGAAATTAAGGAAAACTTCAGAGAATTCTATGAACAATTATACCGAACCGAAAACGAAGGGAAAGAAGGGAAAATAGATGAATTTTTGACTAAAATTGAACTACCAAAACTACAAATAGAGGAACAAAATAAATTAACAGAACCATTTGGAACAGTAGAAATAAAAGAGATAATAAAAAATTTACCAAATAATAAGACACCAGGAGAGGATGGACTCCCAATAGAATTCTACAAAACATTTAAAGACCTAATAATACCGCCCCTCCTGGATGTAATCAACCAGATTGATGAGACACAAAACTTACCAGATTCATGTAAAACAGCAATAATTACAGTGATACTAAAACAAGGGAAAGATCCACTCTCACCAGCGTCATATAGACCAATATCTCTGCTAAACACAGATTATAAGATAATAGCTAAACTATTAGCGAACAGATTAGCAGAACAGGTACCGAAAATGGTAAATTTAGACCAAACTGGATTTATCAAAAAAAGACGCACAACAGACAATATTTGTAAATTTATTAACTTAATTCATGCAGTAGAAGGAAATAAAGCACCGGCAGTAGCAGTTGCTTTAGACGCAGAGAAGGCCTTCGACAGAGTAGAATGGAATTACTTGTTCAAAGTATTGCAAAAATTCAGTTTACCGGAGAAGTTTATTAATTGGATTAAAGCATTATATGAGGGACCGTTAGCGAAAGTGACAGTAAATGGACATGTATCAAAGCAATTTAACTTAAGCAGGTCAACGCGGCAGGGATGCCCACTATCACCATTATTGTTTGCGCTAGCTATAGAACCACTAGCAGAATCGATAAGAATAGATAATAATATAAAAGGAATAAAAATAAAAGACAGGGAATATAAAATCAGTCTGTTTGCGGATGATGTGATAGTGTACTTAACAGAACCAGAACTATCAATAAAAGAACTATATAAGAAATTGAAGGAATATGGAGAAGTGTCGGGATACAAGATAAACGTAAATAAAAGTGAAGCAATGCCTATGAATAACGCGGATTTCTCAAAATTTAAGGAGGAATCCCCATTCAGATGGCAAACGCAGGCAATAAGATACCTAGGTGTGCAAATAAACAAAAATCTAGGCCAATTATATAAACTCAATAACAATCCACTAATGAAAAAATTACAGGACGATTTAGAGCATTGGAAAGAGCTACCACTAACACTGATAGGAAGGATAAACTGTATTAAAATGAACATTTTTCCAAGGATACTATACTTATTTCAGGCATTGCCAATACAACTGACAGAAAAATTCTTCAAAGAGTTAAAGAAAATAAAAAGGAGATTTTTATGGAGAGGGGGGAAACCGAGGATAGCACTAGATAAATTAACAGAATGGTATAAACAAGGAGGCTTACAATTGCCAAACTTCAAAAATTATTATAGAGCCGCACAATTAAGGTACCTATCAGATTTTTATCAAACAAGGGAAAAACCAGACTGGACGAGACTAGAATTAGATAAAATAGGGGAAAAGATACCTGAACACATATTATATAAATGGGACGAAAAATTGGTACAACATAGAACTTCTCCAGTATTACACCATCTCCTCAATATATGGAAGAAGATTCATGTAGAAAGAAATAAAATAAATTACCAAATACCAAAACTAATATTGACGCAAAATAAGCTACTCCCTTTTACAATAGACAACCTTGCCTTTAGAAAATGGGAAAAAAAAGGGATTAAAAGAATAGAAAATTGTTTTTCAGGAAGTAGATTCTTATCCTTTGAACAAATGAGAGATAAATACAATATAACTGGAGATACAGCGCTGGCATATTACCAACTGAGATCCTACTTGAAAGATAAATTAGGAAGTAACTTGAGTTTACCAGAGGGAAGTAACCTTAAATATGTGATTACAGATACAATGTTAATCAAAAGATTTATAACAAATATGTATATTAAACTGCAAGAAAAGGAGAATGAGGAAACAAATGGTAAAACTAAACAAAAATGGGAACAAGATTTAAATATAAAGATAAAAAAGGAAACATGGGAGAAGTTATGCTCTGGAACGATGAGAAATACAATAAATACGAGGCTGCATATGATACAATATAATTGGTTACACAGACTATACATTACACCGCAAAAGTTAAATAAATGGGACCCAACAGTATCTGATAGATGTTTTCGATGTAAAAAAGAAAGGGGAACAACAATTCATGCAATCTGGACATGTGAGAGAGTAGAAAAATTTTGGGATGATCTCAATCAGATATTAAATAAAATAACAGAAAACAATATACCAAAGAATCCAGAGATCTTTCTCCTAAGTAACATAAAAAATAAAGAATTTGGAATTGACTTGGAAGATGCACAAAAAAGATTTGTCAAGATAGCCCTAGCCGTAGCAAAAAAATGTATTATGTCAACCTGGAAATTGGAAGATAATTTGAAAATACAACAATGGTATATAGAAATGAATAAATGTATTCCATTAGAAAAAATAACATATAGTTTAAGAAATAATATTGAAATATTCGAACAAGTATGGGAGCCTTACATTAAATACAATAGCGAAAACCTACCGGGAACAAACATTACCTAAGTTGATGGAAGGAGAAGAAAAGAAAAGAATGGACTCAGTAGAATTTCTGGTGTATTTTTGTTGAATGACAACACTGTCTAACTGAATTAATGCAACCTAGATTGTATACCTAAAATGGATGAGAGGGGGGGGGGTGGGGGGATGGCTTGGGAGGAGGGAGGGGGGAGGGAGAAAAAGTCACTGTAAATGTGTGGAAAAGAAAAAGTGTATATCATGGCTATTGTGATTTATGGTGTGAAAAATAAAAAATTTAAAAAAAAAAAAAAAAGGTGGACAACAGGAAATTTTGTACAACATTACGTTTCTCTGTTTTATGACATGACAATAAAAGAATTTTGGATCTTGAAAAAAAAAAAGCTGTGCAACTTCCTGACATATCAGCACTTCTCAAATTCTGCTCCTTTGCATATTTAATTACCCCAACATCAGGAGCCAAGCAGCCAAGATTTTAAGCTCCATAAATTCCTCCATCTCTTTTTTTTTCCCTTCCTTTGAGGGTTCCTTAACTGACCCACTCGCTCACATGCCCAGCCGCCTAGGTCGCGCTGCTGCTCACCCGCCCGCCCAAGATGCGCTGTCGCTCACCCGCATGACTCGCGCTGCCTCTTGCCTCCTCGCCCGCCTGGCTGCCCGAGAGGTGCTGCTGCTTGCCTGCCCGGCCGCCCGAGTCGTGCTGCCGTCTACCACTCACCCGCTCTCCTGCAGAAACAAAATTTAATTTTACTCTCGAGTATAATGCAACCCCCCTATTTTTGATGGGAAAAAGGGAGGAAATTTGCTTGCATTATTACTCGAATATTTACGGTAATTGATATTCCTTTTCATCATAATCTCACACTCTCTAAATTATGCTCTTTGCATGTTGTATAAATATTAGAGATAACCTGTTGGTCTGTTGGCAGAAGAACCCTTCTCACAGTACGAGGTACTTGGTGTCAAATAAACTCAAACATATTTTGACCACACAATCTTACAAAAGCAGCAAGAGCATTTCAATACCAATCACTGGAGGTGAAGATTAATTTATTCATAATACAGATACAGCTCATGAGGCCACACCACCAAATTGCACCCATGTGACCAATTAACCTACTAACTCCACACAGATTTGGAGGGTGGGAGGGAACCGGGATACCTAGAGGAAACCCACGTAGCCACAGAGAGGCTACAGACGTTGGCAGATACAAACTCGGGTCATTGGCACCTCAGTAGCATTACGCTAACCGTGCCACCTATGTTCTCAGGATCTGGGAAGAGCTTTTGTCCTGGGCAACAACACTCGCTTTAATTCCTTAGGATTTTTTTAACTACCACCCAACGATGCTAACGAGGTCATTACCATAAAGTAAGCGTTAGACTGTCAGGTACTGGAGTGGAAAGGTTTACATTTGTACCTCCCAGTGTTTTGAGAGTAAGCTCTCCTGTTGCTTGTAAAATATTAAAATCTGTGCATGAACAGTAACTCATCGAGAATTATTACAAGTAATGAAGAGACACTGTATGATGTACTGCTTGCTGTAAAGCATTGCTGCAGGAACAGAAATGATTAGATTTTCCACCAGATGGCAGCATGAAATTCCACATCTCCAGCAGATGGTTTTATTTTCATGCACCATTTTGGAGACGAAAACTGAGCAATCTGGGCTGAGCAGGAGGGAGCTTGGCAGCTGCTACTTTTCCACCAGTGAGTCTTGCACGAGAATAGCGACTGCAACATTTTTGGTGGGATTTTCCTTTGTGAAGTTCATCACAACCTGCCTCCTTTCCCTTCCAAATCGATCACACCTCACCTGCCAAGTTTCTTGGGAGTTCATCAATATGCTAATTTTTTTAAAAAGTTGTTCACCAGGTTGATTCCAGAGAGGGTTAACCAAGGAGAGACTGAATAATCTGGGATTATACTTGTAGCAATTTAGAAGAATGAGAGGGGATATTATAAAAGGCATAGTTAAGATAGAGGTAGATGCATTGTTTACTTTGTTCATTTTGGTAGGGGATGTAGCCTCAAGATTCAGGGTAGTAAATTTAGGACAGAAACGAGGAGGAACTGCTTTTCCCAGAGGGTGGTGAATCTGTCATATTTGCTGCCCATTCAAGCAGTGAGGTTTATTTAAGAGAAGATTGGATAGATTCCTACATAGTAAGGGAATTAATCTCTTTGTCGATCCTTGCATCAGATGAAATGGTGCAGCTGAGATAGGTAAACTGGTTGACCGTTTTGAGTTCAGTGTGCCTGATGGAGATGTGGGGGGGCTGGTAGTCATGGTGGGGAGCTGGCTGATGGACGACCTCAGTTTTCTTCAGGCTGACTTCCAGGCCAAACATTTTGGCAGTTTCCGCAAAACAAGACGTCATGCGCTGGAGAGCTGGCTCTGAATGGGCAACTAAAGCGGCATCATCTGCAAAGAGTAGTTCACGGACAAGTTGCTCTTGTGTCTTGGTGTGAGCTTGCAGGCGCCTCAGATTGAAGAGACTGCCATCCGTGCGGTACCGGATGTAAACAGCGTCTTCATTGTTGAGGTCTTTCATGGCTTGTTTCAGCATCATGCTGAAGAGGATAGTAAAGTGGGTTGGTGAGAGAACGCAGCCTTGCTTCACGCCGTTGCCAATGGAGAAGGGTTCGGAGAGCTCATTGCTCTATCTGACCCGACCTTGTTGGTTTACGTGCAGTTGGATCATCATGTTGAGGAACTTGGGGGGGCATCTGAGGCGCTCTAGTATTTGCCAAAGCCCTTTCCTGCTCACGGTGTCAAAGGCTTTGGTGATGTAGAGTCCTTTGTTTTGTTCTCTGGACTTTTCTTGGAGCTGTCTGAGGGCAAAGACCATGTCACTAGTTCCTCTGCGCGAAAGCCACATTGTGATTCAGGGAGGACATTTTCGGTGACACTAGGTATTAGTCTATTAAGGAGAATCCTAGCGAAGATTTTGCCTGCAATGGAGAGCAGCGTGATTCCTCTGTAGTTTGAGCAGTCTGATTTCTCGCCTTTGTTTTTGTACAGGGTGATGATGGCATTGCGAAGGTCCTGAGGCAGCTTTCCTTGGTCCCAGCCAAGGCAAATAGCGCCTTTGGAAGACTACACAAAAGAGTCTGGAAAAACAACCACCTGAAGAAACACACAAAGATCAGTGTGTACAGAGCCGTTGTCATACCCACGCTCCTGTTTGGCTCCGAATCATGGGTCCTCTACCGGCATCATCTACGGCTCCTAGAACGCTTCCATCAGCGCTGTCTCCGCTCCATCCTCAACATTCATTGAAATGACTTCATCACCAACATCGAAGTACTCGAGCTGGCAGAATCCGCAAGCATTGAATCCATGCTGCTGAAGACCCAACTGCGCTGGGTGGGTCACATCTCCAGAATGGAGGACCATCGCCTTCCCAAGATCGTGTTCTATGGCAAGCTCTCCACTGACCTCCGAGACAGAGGTGCACCAAAGAAGAGGTACAAGGACTGCTTAAAGAAATCTCTTGGTGCCTGCCACATTGACCACCGCCAGTGGGCTGATATCGCCTCCAACCGTGCATCTTGGCGCCTCACAGTTCGGCGGGCAGCAACCTCCTTTGAAGAAGACTGAAGAGCCCATCTCACTGACAAAAGACAAAGGAGGAAAAACCCAACACCCAACCCCAACCAACCAATTTTCCCTTGCAACCGCTGCAACCGTGCCTGCCTGTCCTGCATCGGACTTGTCAGTCACCAACAAGCCTGCAGCAGACGTGGACATACCCCTCTATAAATCTTCATCCGCGAAGCCAAGCCAAAGAAAAAGAAGGGAATTAAGGAATATAGGGAAAATCCAGGTAGGTGGAGATCAGCCTATCATCAGATCAGCCATAATCTCATTGAGTGGCAAAGCAGACTCGAAGGGCCAAATAGCCTACTCGTGCTCTTATTTCTTATGTTTTTATGTCACTTATAAGCCATTTGGAATTTAAAGGTAGAGGTTCAGGACATACTATTTGACATGCTGACTACAGCAGTACACATCTCAATGGAAGGAGTGAGAGGGAATTGGAGAGGGACGGAATGATCCACTGACAACATCGTCTCAGACACATAATAATTAACAGGACTGGCTATCCAATACATGTTCCTTTTCATGAAATCTATTCTGAGTTCCATTAATGCAGCTGCTGTTGAATAACATTGTAGGCAGTGAAATATGCCAACTGGCCAACAAACTCTATACAAGATCCAGATTTTACCATTGAACCCTCCCCTCCTCCCAATGTACAGCTGTTTGTGTTGCTCAGTTGAAGGGTCGGAATTCAGTTTCCAATCTCCCCGACCATCACTCTTCGGTGACCTACATCTGAAATTTTATTCCTGGCATCTCCCCACATGATGGTCAAGAATTGTATTGAGGTCCAACTTTTAGCAGCATGGCATTCATCCACAGGTGTTAGAGCAAGAGATCACTTTTGAGGTTCACAATGAACGTGCCGTATCAAAATGATATAACGTAACTAACCTATTACTATTTATATTCAAAATCCTGATGAATATAAGAATCTAGGATGTAAAGTCCATGAAATGCACACAATCAATGAAATTACTGTTATAAGAGCAGAGGTTGCTCTTTTACACTGTTACATTACATCTACATTTAGTTGTGAATGTACAGTCTATTGTTGAAGCTGTTTTCTGCTCGACTGTAGCTGTGGAAAGTGTGTTGTCAAGTATTCACTTAAAGTACATCGATTTGCATTTCACCATTTCATCATTTGTACCCTAAACACGAGGAAGTCCATTTTCTTCTACGTCGTCAGCTATTTTGAAGAGTAGAAATATCTGACAATACATGGCAAAAATCACTGAAACAAATTGTACATTCAGCATTTTAAGCGTGTACACTCATTGCAGGCTTGTACACTAATTGCAGGCTTGCACACTCATTGCAGGCTTGTACACTCATTGCAGGCTTGCACACTCAATGCAGGCTTGTACACTCATTGTAGGCTTGCACACTCATTGCAGGCTTGTACACTCATTGCAGGCTTGCACACTCATTGCAGGCTTGTACACTCATTGCAGGCTTGCACACATTGCAGGCTTGTACACTCATTGCAGGCTTGCACACTCATTGCAGGCTTGCACACTCATTGCAGGCTTGCACACTCATTGCAGGCTTGTACACTCATTGCAGTCTTGCACACTCGTTGCAGGCTTGTACACTCATTGTAGGCTTGCACACTCATTGCAGGCATGTACACTCATTGCAGGCTTGTGCATTCATTGCAGGCTTGCGCACTCATTGCAGGCTTGTACACTCATTGCAGGCTTGCACACTCATTGCAGACTTGTCCACTCATTGCAGGCTTGTACACTCATTGCAGGCTTGTACACTCATTGCAGGCTTGTCCACTCATGGTCGGCTTGCACACTCATTGCCGGCTTGTACATTTGTTGTCGGCTTGCACACTCCTTGCAGGCTTGTACATTCATTGTACGCTCGTACATTCATTATCAGCTTGCATACTAATTGCAAGCTTGTACATTTATTGCATGCTCACACATTCAGGGTAGGCTTCATTCAGCAACTTGCCACACAAAAAAACTAGACGTGAAATGGCAGTTGCTCTGTTATACAACTTTCCAAAGCAAATCTTAACTGCTACCATATTGGTTCTTTCTAATTGCAAGCCAAAAGACAAAGTTGCTTTCATTGTGATTCTCTCCTATCATTTCAGAAGGTCTTATTTTAAAAAATAATAGGAATCAGGAAAGTCAACATTAGATTGCAGAGGCTTGAACTCGTAGTGGGAACAGGGAGCGGATTTATTGTAATGAGAGTTGTAATAACAAGAATTGAGTCTTTCAGTATGATTTGTGTTTGAATATTGAGATGAATAACTGGGAAGAATATTATTTAACTGTCCTCATCAAGGTGCAGAGGAACAGTCTGGTGTGTGATTTCCATGCTCACACAGGCTGCCAACATTGTGAAAGTTGCAATTAATACTAGTCCCTCGTATTTTGATGCTAAAGGCATTTACCTTTATTTAACATCAATAATACAGTCAAGAGAGAATTGTTGTCCCCTCTATGTTCCTTTCAGAAGAAAATGCAGAAAGATGAAGCAGGATCAAAAATGATCGATGAAAGAATCTTTGTTGGAACTGTACCGCCTCATGTGCCCCCACCCCCACCTTGGATCATGCCCTTAAATCAAATGCAGGAATTGCCCCAAGAGTCAGGTCTTCTCCACAAAAACACACAGGCTTGATAGAGGGAGTGTTGTCACTGCATTCCAAAGGGCTTGTGTTCAGATGCAAGCAGGGTTGAATTTTCTGAGGTGATACATTTATGTGCAAAACACTCAATCTCCAGGATAAGATGAGTTTCAAGATAAATTCTATTGCAAGGTTCATTCAATGCTGTACCAAGCAATGAAATTTGAAAAGCCCAGTGTTTAATCGGTAGAGAGTTAAATCATATTGTAATCTAAGAGTTTTGTCCAGTTAGGATCCTCTGAATTATTGAATAGAGCTGGCTAAATTGTTTCTTTTGCAACTTGAGACAAGTTTGAACTTTAGTGCATAATGCATCCAATATACAATAGTCATCATTCTTTCTGGCATTCTAGAGAAATCATGTCTCAATACATTTTAGCAAAGAGCAAATGTTTAGGCACTGAGTTTCCCAGGAAAATGCTGATATCATTGACAGGTCCAATCGGGGAACTATAAATTAAAGCATGAAGGAAGAGGAGCTGAGTGAGGGAACCATGCTGGTTCTGTGCAAGGTTCCATTTTCCAGAGGGCTCACTTTCCATGGATCTGTACCTGTTAGAATGGGCACATTATGAACTTGCCTGTCCTCCGTGATCTTTTACCTTTGAGGAAAATGGACAACATGGAGGAAGAGTGAAAGAGTATGGTAGATGTTGAGATGAGGGAAGAGATGGAGTAGACATTTAGCACGGTAACAGGTTCATCCGACCCATGAGCCCGTGCCAACCAATTATACCCAATTAGCTTACAACCCCCATATATTTTTGAAAGTTGGGAAGAATCCAACGTGCCCAGAGGAAACCCATGCAGAGACAGGGAGAACTCCTTACAGACAGCACTAGATTCAAACTTGGGTTGATGGCACTGTAACAGCACATGGAATATGGGGTGAGATGTTGGGTAAACCTTCAAGGATCAAGGATCAAGGTTTCAAGGCATTGTGAGAAGTTCAGGAGCAAGTAACGTAGATGTTTGTGCTTGGGGTTGGTGGATAGAGGTAGGGTGAGAGCTGGATGATAATGTTAGACAAATAATTGTGAAGGCCAGATAATGGTGGGATAGAGTTGGAGAGCATCTGAGAGGATCAACTGTAAAGGAGGCTGGGACCCACTATTAACTGTAAAGATTTGGAGAATGCACACATCCTAAGGAAGATGTACATCTTGCCCATCAAACCAAGACCTAGCCAGAGTCAGGCATCTTAGTGCCAAAGCAAGCCCAAAACATCTGTTTGGATGCAGCCTTGTGGGTATAGTGAAGTTTTACACAAATGGCATCTATATGACGGTGATGTATTTCCTGACTTCACATGCCCAGAAGCTCCAGAGTGTGTGTGTTTCGCACACTGAAGAAGCAGATCAAAATTTTGAAAGGGTGCTGGTAGCAAGTTGAATTACATCATGGAGTATTTAAAAATAAGCACTCCACAATAAGATTTCAAGAACCATTTCCAATGGCATTCCCCAAGAGGTTGCAATTTCATTTGCCTCAATTTAACTGATGTTTCAGACTGTGTTTCTTGATGATCCTCTTCTTATTTAAAGAGAACCTATGATCCTGATGTTGTGTCAGTCCAGTGAAGAAATCTAGGCTGACCCAATAAATCCTGACCTTCAGCACTTCCATGGATCCTGGAGATCTATCAAAGGTTTGTTGATCCTGTTTCTGGAAAGTTCAGTTGGGTCTTTCGCATTCAAATTATATTGTTTGCTTATAAAAATTGTATTTAAAACAGCACCTGGAATGATCTCATGACATCCCCAAGCTCTGACTGGACAATGAGATGCTGTCGCTATTATAATTGCCTCAAACGATTTGTGCTCAGAGGCTCCCATCTTGTTAAAAGCAGTGATGGGTTCTGCTTCAATTAATCCATTCTTGCAACATACTTTTCTATGGAAAAGGCAAAGTTTCCTGACTTCTTCATTCTTTTGATGATAATCTTTAGACCCATGCTTTCATTAGCCAATGCAAATTGGGTTTTTTTTTCAGATTTAAAAGCACAGAAATGATGGAGGTATTCAACAAGCCTTGCAGTGTCCATAGGAGGTAAAGATATATTACCAATATTTAAATACCTTGAAGAAAGGCTCAGGCCTAAAAACGATTATACACTATATCTTTACCTCCAATGGACGCTGTGAGACTGGCTGAGTTTCAGTATTTCTATGGGTTTTTTTTTCACTAAAATCTCAGCATTTGCAGACTTTAGATTTATTCTATGTAGTTCCTCCAGTGCACTGATGGTTCCTCTCTCCTGGATAAATATCTGGTTTCTCTGGCTTCATGCTAAATCCTGGCATCCACTCAGTCACTTCCTTCTGCTCTATTTTGTTGAGCTTGACCATTTTTCTGAAAGGGGCCACCTCGAGCTAAGGATCCTGGATTTTTAATTTAACTCTTCAGCACATTAATGGCCTCTAGAATCCTGTGAGTGAGGACTTTTTCAAAAACAGATGTTCATCATGTTGTAGGGTTCAGATTGAGGCTTATATTTTCTCAGCATTTAGGTCTCTCCTGTCGGGTCAGAGAACAGTGCCAGCCTGCAGATTACAGGCAATCTTCTAATCTGGTGGGGGAGGGGGTGGGGGTGGGAATGGGAACAACTTTTTACCATGCATGGGTCAGATGGTGAGTCAGTGGTTGAATGGCAGGCCGCACTGATTTTTCGGCGGCGTCACACCAGGGGTGGGGTGGCAGTGGTAATGCTGGAAGGGGTGGGGGCTGGTGGTGGAGGAACTGTACAAATAAATGTGGATGATGGGATGGATTCAAAGGGCTGGGGGAGTGGGATAAATTTCAATCATGGGCTAGATAGGTTGCCCGCCCCTGTTCTAATCAGATCTTCATAGCACTTCTGGAGAACCTTGGCCAAATGCACTGCCAACTACTGTTAAGCTCCAGAGAGTTACCACTGACCAGAAGGTGAGCTGAGCCACATGAATTCCAAGAACACAGAAGCGGGTTGGAGGCTGGGCATCTGGAGAACAGCTTACCTCCAAACATCCCAAAGTTTTCCTACTGTCCACTTACTGGAAAGATAACACTTGTCATTGGCTCCAAATCCTGGAACTCCCTCCAATAGCTCAATGGGTGCATCTTCAGAGGAAGCATGATGGTTCACAGCAGAGACTTACCATCATCTTCTTCATGGCAGCTGAGGATGAGCTTTGTGAAAAATGAATTTATGTAGGGAGGCATGGTGAGCTCAGCACTGTTACAGCACCAGTGATTAGGGTCTAAATCCATTGCTGTCTGTAAGGAGTTTGCATGTTCTTCCCATGTTTGAGTGGATTCCCTCCAGATGCTCTGGTTTCTTCCTACCCTTCAAAATGTACCGGGGGTGTAGGTTAATTGGGTGTAATTGGGTGGCATGGACTAATGGGCTGAAAGGTCCTATCAATATGTCTAAATTTACATTTAAAATCTAGAATTGTGGCTGATAAAATCTGACCTTGCTGGTAAAGGCTAGATCCAAAGGATGATACAAAACATTGCACAAGTGAGGCATAATACATTGGAATCTTGAGCAAAAGAAATTAAAACTATTGCACAAAAAATGCTGACCAGCCTACAGAAGACCACCACCGATTTCATCATTAAAATTAGAATTAAATACTTGTACTCTA
The DNA here is from genome assembly GCF_036971445.1 of Narcine bancroftii. Taxonomy (NCBI): domain Eukaryota; kingdom Metazoa; phylum Chordata; class Chondrichthyes; order Torpediniformes; family Narcinidae; genus Narcine; species Narcine bancroftii. The sequence goes on along the minus strand of NC_091471.1, from coordinate 300,176,986 downwards.
AGTGCCATGGGGAATTAAAGAGCACATATTTGAATGCAGCTTAGGTACAAGGACTGCACAGGGATGCTGGTCGGATCACACTCCAACCTTCCCTTCAGTAATTATCCAAAAGAAACATATATAAAGGGATATATGGCACATTTGTATCTATCACAATATCAAGGATAGGCATGGATTCCAGTTAATGTCTGTTGCCCACCCTGCAATAGAGGGTCGTGTAATATTTTCACTCTTGACCTTTTAACAAATGGGGCATGAGAGATATAAACAATCCGTGGAGTCCTTCTCTGTGTATTCCCCAGAACTGCAGCTTCCATTCGACCTTCACCAAACGCCACATTTAATCTCTGTCCATCACACCAGGAGGACATTTTGAGGCAATTGCCTCCTCCTTCTGAGAAAATAAAGCCCATTGTTTTGAGGAACTTCGGAAGGTTCATATCCACGCAGCTTGACCTTGGTGATTCTATTCCTTGTTGCTTCCTGAGAATTGGCATTAATTGGCACTCAAAGCCCAAGTTAACAACACTTGGATTACTTATTCACAGTAATTTTCTCTGCTGTGGATCTTCAAAGTTTCTTGGAGTTCATTTAACTAGCGACCTATCATGGACACATAACAGCTCCTCACTTGTCAGGAAGTCACAACAGCGATTGCACTTCCTGAGAAGACTGAAGCAGACAAGGCTACCTGCCACCATCATATCGAACTTCCACATCAAGAGCATCCTGGCTGGTGAGATCACAGTGTGGTACACAGAGAAATGGATCCGAGGTCAATCCACAGGACCATAAGTGTGGCAGAGAGGATGATTGATATCTCCCTCTCCAACTATCAACATGATCTACTGGGATCATTGTCTGATGAGAGCATGCAAAACCACTGAGGACCCCTACCATCCAGCACACAGCATTTTTCAGCTGGTCCCATTAGGAGAGAGATGCAGGAGGATCAGAGCCAGCACCACCACACTGAGGAACAGCTTCTTCTCATGGTCAGTGAGAATGCTGAACAACCAAAGGAACTGCTCACATGAAACATCCAAGACTCTCATATTTACGTAAACCAAGGGCCAGAGAACCCTCTTTTGTCGGGTTATACTTAGGCAATCAGATGACAATAAACGATGAAATTCAAGAGATGTGGTCAAATCAAACAAGGCCCAGGATTATGTGTCAGTCAATTCAGTTCCACTCCCTTTCATACATGCATAGTTTTAAAGTTTGTTTGACTGATCTGGAAGAGTAAATGTGTCCTTTTTGATTTTTTTTTCTTGCTCGTTAAATGCTTCAGAAGAATTTTCAACAATATTTAGACTTTTTCCATATCCTTTCATTGTATATTAGACCTGGCGAATCGTATCACCAGATTGATCTTTACCTAACTTGGACAGACAGCTTGTGAAATAAAAGTTATACATAGTCATGATTAAAATATATTTGTCTGGTTTTAGACTTTTTAACTATTATAGAAGCAACAAAGAACAGAATTCTTAAATATGAATTTTGAGCTAAGTTACATAAGCTTTTAATTTAGGCAGTCTGCACAATATGACTCCAGCATAAGACATTAGTAAACAATCAGCATTTATTCATTTGGTCGTCAGTAAAATATCTGGGGTCATGAAAAGCCCAATCTCCTCCCTTCAGTAGCAATCAGACCAACCCAGGTCACCCTCCCTTCTTCCCCCTTTTTGTCAGGCAGGAGACAAACGAGTTTGAAACACCAACCTCCAGATTCCTCTCCTCCTATCAGTCATTTAAATGCATCTCTCATTGGCAAAATATGATGTCTTTGCTCTATAATCCATTTGACTTCTTACAAACTTACTCCCAAACACCAGTGGTTTTCAAACTTTTTTCTTATGTCATAAATGCTTTGTGATCAGTAAGGGATTGCTTAAGGTGGTCTGTGAGTAGAAAAAAAAGTTTGAAAATCACTGTTTTAATCGCATCTAATTGACTCCTTATGTGCACGGTTTCATAACTCAAAGGAAATGGCCCAATGACAAATTTTCTCAAGCAAAATATTTCAGTAACAATTAGGTCTAGAGCAGTGGTTCTCTACCTTTTTTCCCCACTCACAGACCACCTTAAGTAATCCCTTACTAATCATAGGGATCGCTTAAAGTGGTTTGTGGCTGGAAAGAAAATGTTTGAAAATCACTCCCCTACACTGTTGTCTTATTTGTTTAAATTGCCCACTTGAAGTATTGGTGGTAGCTATATTGCCAATAAGAAGCGAGTTCCAGCATTTTTACCCAGTGATGCTGAAGGAGCAATTATGTCAGGAATTGATACATAATATAAAGTACCTGTTCAGATATACCAAGTAAGAATTTCGATGTACATGTACATTATACAATGCATATGACAATAAATTCATTTATCACAATAATTAGGTTAAAATTTCAAAACATTTTTTCTCAACCTTACATTCCCCACTTCACAAGCTTTTAACTCCATGTGGTGCCATGCTGCATGCCTGTTGCCTAAGCCTATGTCCTCCACCTTTGGACAAGGATCCACAGCCAAACACGAGCTCATTTGGCCCATTTTCCCTTCCAGTGAGAAATGCCTCCAAGATGAAACACCTTCAAACTTCCACTCACCATCTCAAGCCAATCACCCATGAACCTTGCCCAGACAGAACTGGAAACTCTGTACATGTGAATGCGTGGAATAAAGCAAGGTCCTCGCCCCTCTGCTCGTGAGTATCAGTGGGCGGAGATGAGGCACCTCCGGTGCAGTCTGACTTACCTGGTGTCATTTCAGTTCCCCTCCAAAACCTCAGAGGTCAGGAAAATCTCATGACAAGGAAGGGAAGTCGCAAATTCTTGCAGCACTTTCAGGAAACCTAAGTGGGAAGCAAAGCAAAAGGGAAAAATAATCAGAAGGCTTAATACATTTAGCTGGAGAAAGCAGAGCAATTACCATTGACCCTGAGCTCCTTTTTTAAAGTTTAGAATGCTGTTTAATTATGCATCGCTACATTTACTAACCTGCTTTGTATCAATTAATTGGCATCATGCATATTGCGAGCATCATGAAACATCAGGATGTGCTCAGCTGCCATGTGGACCACTGTAGCAGGATGCCCAAGGCTCAGTTACTGTTCAGGCCATGCCATAGGACTCCAGAATGAAGAACAAGATAGGATGTCCAGACCAAGCCCAAGCAAGTGTGGTGGGACAGCAGGTCACAGTTCTAGAGAGAAGACCCTGTCTGCTAAAATCTGGCTCTATGTTGCATGGATTCCAAAATCTCTGGAACCAGTCGAGTGAATCCTCACTGTAATCCCTTAGTGACATTACACTTTCTTAGATAAGGAGATCCCACTCACGCACGCTTCTCCAGATGCAGTCAAACCAAATCCTTGTACAATCTTAATAAAAGTTGACATATAATTTGCTTTCAATTTTTAATTTAGACATTGTGATAGTACGGATTCTATCACCAATGTGTATATGTACAGATTGTAGTGTAGAATCATGGGTCCTCTACCGGCACCACCTACGGCTCCTAGAACGCTTCCACCAGCGTTGTCTCCGCTCCATCCTCAACATCCATTGGAGCGCTCACACCCCTAACGTCGAGGTACTCGAGATGGCAGAGGTCGACAGCATCGAGTCCACGCTGCTGAAGATCCAGCTGCGCTGGATGGGTCACGTCTCCAGAATGGAGGACCATCGCCTTCCCAAGATCGTATTATATGGCGAGCTCTCCACTGGCCACCGTGACAGAGGTGCACCAAAGAAAAGGTACAAGGACTGCCTAAAGAAATCTCTTGGTGCCTGCCACATTGACCACCGCCAGTGGGCTGATAACGCCTCAAACCGTGCATCTTGGTGCCTCACAGTTTGGCGGGCAGCAGCCTCCTTTGAAGAAGACCGCAGAGCCCACCTCACTGACAAAAGGCAAAGGAGGAAAAACCCAACACCCAACCCCAACCAACCAATTTTCCCTTGCAACCGCTGCAATCGTGTCTGCCTGTCCCGCATCGGACTGGTCAGCCACAAACGAGCCTGCAGCTGACGTGGACTTTTTACCCCCTCCATAAATCTTCGTCCGCGAAGCCAAGCCAAAGAGTGTAGGATGACTGTGATTGTAGTCACACCTACTGGCAGGTCTTAAAGGATTGCTCCTAGCCAGACCAGCTCATTCTGGACTGGTCGACCTTCTTATGCTATGCTCCAGTCTTTTAGTTAATAAAAGCCTTGGTTTGGATCAACAAGTCTTTGGTTCTTTCGACGCGCATTACAGACATACAGCATGGTAAGGGGGACTTGCGGCCCACAAGCACATGCCGCCCAAATACACCAATTCACCTACAATCCCCATGCGTGTTTGAAAGGTGGGAGGAAACTGGTACAGTTGGGGAAAGCCCACGCAATATACAAACTCCCTACACAGAGCAGCAGATTCGATCCTGGTCACTGGGGCTTTAATAGCATTGCACTAACCACCATGCTAACCAGACTACACTCTTTTATGCTGCATGTTAAAATTCAGTGATTTGTGACCTAGCTAGTGCACCTCAGTCTTTTTGAACCCGATCATTCAGCAAATTCCTGTCACCCTAACTAAAGTTGATAACTGACATTATTGCTCATCGTATTCCATCTGCCATATTATCACTCACTCATACCCCCCTCAAAGACAAAGTCCAAATGTTTAAAGCAATAAAAACATACTTGAACATAAAATATTTATCATTCTTTTCAATTTAATTTAATGCATTTTTTTAATAAAGTACTTATTCAACTGCAGCAAGTAAGAATTTTGGTGCATATGAACATTGTACAATGTGTATGACAATAAATCCATCTTTTTCATTAAAATATGGATTAAAGCATATTAAATGAAATAAAAGATTATTGTGTTAGAGCAGGGGTGTCAAACTCAAATTCACGGAGGGCCAAAATTAAAAACTTGGACTAAGTCGAGGGCCGAACTAAATATTTATTGAAAACTTTCAACAACATTTGCATGTTTTCTCTTCTTACAACATATGTAATGTTAAACTTTAGGATATAACTTTAGGAGGATAATGTTACAGGTCAGGAGTAGGTAGCTCAAGTTCACCCTTTGCTTGACCTGAGGGAAACATATTTGGTCCCTGTGGAGATGTAGTCAGCATTCACAGGCTGTATCCATTTTGGCCTGCATCAGGACTCAGCATTTCCTGCTCACTCCTCAGGCTCTAGGCCTCTATTCACCCTCGACCCACCATCCCTCTACCTGACCAGTCCTTTACCCAACCTCTACTCACCCTTCACTCCACTCGCTCTGCCTCTACCCACCCCATCCTATACACGCCCCTCTACTGCCTCTCCCCTCAACCTGTTCCTCCCTCTACCTGTCTCTCACCCTCTAATCACCCCTCCCCTACTCGCCCTGCCCTTCCCCTTTTACCTCTTCCCTATCCACCCCTCCTTCTACTCATCCCTCTCTCTAACTGCCCCTTGCACCACCATAACTTCCCCTGCCCATTACTCCTCACCTACACCCTCTGTCCACCCCTGCTTACCCACCCACTCAGGCCCAGCGCGCTGCCGATCAGCCTTTGCGGACAGCCACAATCTCTCTCTTCACGGCCAAACCAGCTGTCCCTGGGGTCCGCGCGGGTGCAAGCGCTGAAGGCTGTGGCGACTGGGAGAAGTGCGCTCGCGCTGTGGAAGGGCCGTCCGGTGCCAGTCGCGTGGGGCTCGCGCTGCCCGGGGGCCGTGCGCAGCCTGCCATGTCCGTCGCGCCGACAGGAAATCACAGGCGCTCGCCAATCCGCCGCACCGCTCGACAGGTGGGAGAAGTGACTGGTTGTGCGGGGAGCCTTCCTACTGGCTTGCCGGCTGATGACATCGACAGACTTCTCGTGTTAAAATTTCTCGAGTTACAATGGGGAAGGATGTGGAATGAAGGGGGAGGATGGTGGGGGTGACATTACCAAAAAACAGCATCGGCTCTCGCTGCAGGGCGGGCCACCTCTAATACATTTTTGAAATGATCTTGCGGGCCAAATATAATTATATCGCGGGCCAAATTTGGCCCGCGGGCCAGAGTTTGACATGTGTGTGTTAGAGGGTCTTAGCACAACATACTAGAATAAAATATTGCATTTGGCATACTTCTTTTAATTTTCATTCAGTCACCAACAGATTAACCTATATAAATTACAAATAATCAAAATTATTAATGCAGAGTGTTCTTGATGCAAGCACAATGTACATTACAATAACTGCAATCTTTTCAGATTTAACAGTACATCATTTGTAGTTTAGTAATTGAATTATTGATCATTAATAACCAAGATTCTCCTAACTACCCATGAGATCGGCTTGTAAAACTAGTCAGTGAGGAAATTAGAAAAATAATGAGGGAAATTAGCAAAGTCATGAAAGAGTGAGAATATTTATATAAGTAAAAACACAATACTGGAGAAACTCAGCAAGACATAGAGTTACTTCACACAGCAAAGATAAAGATACAGAACAAATGTTTCAGGCTTGCACCCTTCATCAAGGTTTGAGCAGAATGTGGGCTTGAGCCTTTCATCAGGGTGCCCCAAGTTCAGGCCATGTCTACATTTTGCTCATACCTTAATGAAGGACTCAAGCCTGACATTGTTACCTTTTCTTTATAAAGTACTGTTTGACCTCCTCAAGTGTTGTGTTTTTATTTAAATCAGTGTGTCTGCAGACTTTCATGTTTTACTCTGGTAATATTCATATGTTACCTTTTGATTCTTCATTTTATAAGGAGTGAGAGAAAGACCATAAAATCTTATTACAATTCTAACAGTCAGAAATACCAAGAACACGTTACATTTTTGGGGGAATTACAGGCCAAGTGTTGTTCTTGCAGCTGCTCGATTGTTGAGATTGTTCATCCACCTTGGCACCTCTGAATCAATCGTCTGGCTTCAGGTTCCATTTCCTCTTTACCCAGAGGTGCCTGAATCTGCAGGCACTTCTTTGCTCCTCCATCATTATGTGTTCAAATTTGTTACTTTCCGACGCACACCAATCAGAATGAAGGTGTAACTGTGCCACAATGAAAATAATTCTATACAATGGTTGCTCGTAGACAACATAATGCTAATTCCAATATGTATAACACAGAAAAAGAGATCTAAATCCATATGACGCAGGACAGCTAAAACAAAATGGATGTTTAATCTTGGTAATCAAGAAAATCTGCAGATGCTGGGGTCTAGCACACTCCACAAAAGTGCAGGAGAAACTCAGCAGGTCACGTAGCATCACGGCGTGGCAATCCTGAAGAAGGTCAGTAAACCATCATTTGGCTGAAGGGCCTGTACTTTACTATAATATTCTACGTTCCATATGCAAAAATGTGTTTAATTTGGGGGAAACAAATTAGGGAAAATCAAGTTTAAATTAACTTCATTACTTTTAATATTCAAAAGCGAAATAATCCTATATTGCTCGCTAAATGACCTGAAAACTTGTGCAAGTGGGCTCTTACAGATCCACAGAGCAGAGGCATAAAAGCACTCTTACAATATCAACTTTCACAAGACCTTGAGGAACCACCAGGGCTCAGAATATAAATGCGGATTTCCCATAACCATTGAAAAGAGGTTCTTTATGATGTGGTCAGGCTTGAAAGGGCCTCAGAGCAGTGTGTCACCACTTGGTTCAGGATGAAAGGGGAAAAAAGGAAATCATCACCAGACTTAACATGCACTGGTTGGAACTGTCATTGCAATACAGGCCATTCTAGGCTTGGGCATGCCTTCTTAAAACTGGAGACAATTGCCTCTCCAGGTTTCCTGGCATTAGCATGTAAGACAGACATGTAATGCACATGTGTAATTTCTTGCCTTATATGTTTTGTGGTTTCCAAAAACAGAATTAAAATAAGCGAAAGGATGTGGCACTCGATCAGAAGTCAATTTTGAGGCTTTACATCTGATAACATTTGCGACCCTACGATCCAATCCTTTCACACTGGCAACCCGTTTTGTCATGCCGGGTGAGCCGTTCACACTGGATCCTGAAATCCTGAGTTTGTGCGCCCTTTACCTGCTATTGTGGATCTAAGTGGGGGGGGCCCACCTCTGGTGGTGACATCCCGAGTGACGTATTACATAGTCGCAGGGCAGTGAAACCATAGCAGGAATAGAGCACATACGTGCACAATTTATGAGAGAGCATGGGAAAAATGCGCGCAATTTAATAAGACATGCACGCACAATGCATAAAAGACCATTGGAAAATCTACTGCAGTAGGCTTCAGACTTTTCAAACTGAGGACAAACCCTCGGAGCAGCTCCCTCACAATCTGGCAGACCTAGTGTCAAATCTTTATGCTTTGCGGTTGCCCACACAATCTGGCAGACTTAGTGAAGAATCTAGGTTCCTAAGGCAACAGACAACCCTCTCATATAACGGGCCATTCTTCACGGTGCCCATTATATGTTTGGAGATTTCCTCCTCAGCCCTTATCAAGAGAAACTCCCACACCTCCTGGTCCCCCATTCTCACAACACTAATACTAAGATTACACTAACACTACATGTGTCATGTTATGTCATGTCAATACTACACTAACACCTACACTATAATTGCACTGATCCATGCACGCAGGTACTGACTTCACTAATGTTAGCCTATAGAGTGGTAGCCCATTCACATTGGAGTGAAGTCAACTCAGCTCAGCTCTGATACAACCCCCCAGTTGATTTGCAACCACACCCCCTGCCCAGTTGGGAATGTTCACACTGGCAGATAACCTGCTAAATACCCAGTAAATTGCCAGGTTCAACCTACATCCAGTGGCAGTGTGAAAGGGGCTAAAGCAGCCAGTTGGAATTCCTTCCCGTGCACTTGAGATTCAGAAGGGGAAGAAGGGAAGCGGACTGAATCAAAAGAGAGTGGACATCATCACAGGAAACGTAGCCGATCCGCAGAACTCCTCCCCTACTCTAACCATGAAGGTCATGCGATCTTACTGACTGAAGGCTCAGGAGACCCCACACATTGAACCAGGAGCAAAACACAACCAGCAGGTGGAGCAGCATCGGTGGGAGCAAAAGAATGGTCGATATTTTGGGCCTGAACCCAAAGGGAGACTGAGAGGGTAGAAGAGAGTTAGCTTGTTTCATGAGAACAGGGTGGGAGAGATTGAACAGGGGCCAGTGGGGGACTGGTGAACAAGGGAGGAGTGAAGGATGATGGTCAGAGGCAGTTGAATGGTGGGTGCCAGACAGACAGAGAGAGAGAGAGAGACAGAGGGAGAGAGAGAGAGAGAGAGAGAGAGACAGAGAGAGAGAGAGAGAGAGAGAGAGAGAGAGAGAGAGAGAGATAAAAAGAGGTTGGGGGAGGACTAAAGTCATACAGGGTGGAGCGCATGATAAGTGGTGACAAGGCCAGCAGTGCTGGAATCTGATAAGGTGACAATGGTGGCTCAATGAAAGCTATCAGGGGAGAGGGTAAGGACAAGTGGGACAGATGGAACCAAGGGGGAGGGAGAATAACCCCACCAGGACAATAATCCTGTATCATGGCTCCATGCTGACACCCAGCTCCCTTTGAGAGTCTGAGCAGCTTTGATAACACTGCTCTCTCAATAATATGCCCCAGCATTCTGTTCAGACATAATAGAAATGCTGAGTGATGCAGCTGGTAGAACCATTACCTGCCAGCACAGGTAACCTGTGCTCAAATCTCACCTAGGTACTGTCTATGTGGAGTTTGCACGTACATGGCTTGCTCCAGTTTCCCCGCACATCCCAAGGATATACTGGTCAGTAGGTTAATTCAATACAGTAAATTTCCCATAGAGCGTAGGTGAGCAGTAGAATGGGGGGGGGGGGGTTGTTGAGAATGTGGGCATTGATATCAGGTTGGTGTAAAGAAAATGGCAGCGCTGCTGGAGCTGCTGTAGCGGTTGCCCTACTGAAGGTGCGGACCCCAGGAGAGAAGAGAGAGCAGGCATAGTGCTCCTCCTCAGGGTTCTCCCACCCAGTCCAATTCTATGCAGGCTTTAAATGGCCTGCTAAAAGAGCCAACAGTAATTTAGTTTAAAGTCCTCCGACCACGGGTCTGGCCCAAGGTGGCGGTGCCTATGATAAGCAGCAGCCTTGAGGGGTTGCAGACTCCAGAGAAGAAGAGGACTGGTGCAGTGCACCAGAAAATAGGGAGACTATCCCCACCACCCCGACTGTCCCACCACCCCGACTGTCCCACCACCCCAACTGTAATAGGCACCCAGGAATTTTTTTGATTATTTTATTTATATTTTCAACTGGAAATTCTTCAGTTACTTAAAATAAACATAATCTTATCATTCAATGTTGATTTTGAGTAAGAAAAAAAAGAACAAGCCCTAACCCTCCCTTCGCCCCCCCCCCCCCCTCCCAGGGGTGAAAAGGAGAGAACTAGTCAATAGAATGGAAGAGAGACAAGAAAAAGAGATGAAAAAAGAAAAGAAGAAAAAGGTTTCATTTGATTCATCAATATCCTATCAAGGGACAAATATCCTGACTTACCAAGAATCCCAGATGGTTCCCAGATTCAGGGGGCCAAGGACAGAGGAGGCATCATTAAGAATCTACACCTAAATATTAGGCACCCAGCAATTTCTACTGATGGTGAATTTGTCTACAGCAAACTAAAAGAAATTTTGTGTAATATTACACCTGCTTTATTACATGGCAAAAAAGGAATATTGAATCTCAAAGGGTGGCTTTTTTGTGCTATTTTTCTCTCTGATTCTCTGCTCAAGGCATTAATCCTGTTTATGAGGATGTCTTTCACCTCTATCACGTTGGTTCTCTAGCTATTCAGGAAGCGAGCTATGACCTTCCACGGGGGTTTTCTGATTATCTCCTCAAGCCCAGGCATTCTCCACCTTGGCATTCAAGTCATTTGCCACAACTAACAGGTTCACTATGGTAGGAATTATTAATCAGTATGATCTACAATGGAAGAAAGGGCTTCAGGTTTTATTTTGAGATGAATAACTGTGCCACCATATTTCTCTCAGTTGTCCAAGAGAGAGAAAGATTACAGTGGAATCAGTGGGAGAATTGAATAGATTTGGCCAGTGGGCCAAATGGCCTTATTCTGTGTTCCCTGACCAGAGAATTTGAGGGGTTTTACATCAGATTACATGGTTGAGGAAGAGAAACCCATGAAAGATATGTTTTCAGTATCATTGTGCAATACAAAAGGAAAAGTCTACAGAGGATTATTAACTTGGCTAGTGCCATCACGGGCATCAGTCCACTCCATCAAGGACATCTGCAAGAGGCAGTGTCTTAAGAAAGCATCCTCTATACTCAAGGACCTCCACCACCCAGGCCTTGCCCTCTTCTCACTGCTACCCTCGGAAAGTAGGAACAGGAGCCTGAAGACAAACAACCAACAGTACCAAAGCAGCTTCTTTCCCTCTGCCATCAGATTTCTGAATGGACAATGAATCACAGACTCTACCTCACTTTCTCTTCTTTCACACCAACCTGTTTATTTATTTATTTATCTATCTGTTTGTTTGTTTGTTTATTTACTTATTTTAAATGTGATCTATAACAATATTTGCAGGAGTAATGCTGTTGCAAAACAATGAATTTCATGACAAGTTCATGAAAATATATTCTGATTCTGATATAAACTCACACCCTGACAATCCAAGGAAGTAAGTTTCTTTCAGTTGTCCCATTTATATAGTTTTAATTTCATACCTCACTTGTATATTGAAACAAAACTGTTGCTACGAGCAATTTAGCTTTGAACAATCTGAAGTATTTTGCATTTCTAATGTTGATTTGAATAATGCAATACAAATTTAAGGAAAGAAAGATCTCTCTGATGATAGATTGATGCACCATTTGGATATTACAATGCAGCCCAGGTTAGTTGATCTGTCAGAGAATTTGCTGTGTCTTTGCACTCTTTTACAAAAGGAAAATAAGAAAAAAAGAGCCAGTCATTTCAAAAGCTAGGCCATGATATATTTAAGAGCAAACCCCCTGATGACCAAAATTCCCAGGGCAAGTCGGTGATGTTCTGAATCACTTCGATCAGAAAGGTTTAATGCAACCACACTGCTAATTTTCACAAATGCGTTATATGGTTCTGCTAGCATTCTGAATGAGTTCAACTTCCTATCAATCTCAAATCTCTTCACTGAAATCAATTGAATTAACCAAGAGGCAATAATTAAAAAAGATAGACAATAAATGTTCACGGTTATCCTATTGTAAAAATGTGACTTTGCAATAGAGCACACAGTTCTTTTATGATGTTAGAGAAGTCCATGATTTGTGTAACAAGGGGAATTCAAGAGCCAGATAACTGTTGGAAAGAAATTGTTCTTGAACCCTAGAGGTACTGGTTTTCAGGCTTCTGCACTTTTTGCCTGAAGGTAGCAGTGAGAAGAGGTTGTGACTAGAAAGCCTTTATGAAGTTGGCTGCTTTCTTGAGGCACTTCACATAGATGTCTTCATAGTTGGGAGATTGGAGCCCATGAGAAAAACACAAAAGTCTGCAAACACTGTGATTGAAGAAAAAACACAATTCTGGAGAAACTCAGCCGGTCAAACAGCATACTTTATGTAGCAAAGATAAAGATACATGTGGTGATACAACCACTGCACTGGCCGCACTCCTACCAGCCTACTGCAGGGGGCAACCACCCTGGGAAAGACTCAAGCCGGCCCCTTCAGGGGACAGTCAGACACACGGAGCCAGCAAAGATACTAAGGCTGGTGTGTACAAGTTTAAGCTAATTAAAGACTGTTGTACAGACTGTGGACTTTATGTTAGAATCATTCGCACAGCAGCGCTCACAATACATAACCAACATTTCAGGCTTGAGCCCTTCATCAAGGTATGAGCAAAATGTGGTCAGGAGCCCGAACAAAATGGTGATGGGGGAAGGAGGAGGAGTACAGTTCCACAGGCAGGAGGTAATTGATGGATATGGATTCGGAGCACATGATGGACAGTTAGAAAGTTGGAAGTAAATTTTACATGAACCTGACTCCATCTGATAGGGTGGCATCACAGTTCCTCACCATCAAAATATTCCTTACTATGTCCACCAGCAAGTCCTGGGAGGTAAATTGGGCATTTGATAGAACTGCTCCCTCACAGTCCCAATGGCCTAGGCTCAATCCTGACATTCGATGGTGCCTGTGTGAAGTTTGCATTCTCTCTCTGTGAATGCGTAGGCTTCTTTCAGATGTTCCAGTTTCCTCCCACATTTCAAAGACATACAAGCTAATAATGTCATTGTCAATGTGAGTTTATCATAAACATTCCATCCAATGCACTGTAATTCTTCCTTGCTGCATCTACATCTGTACGTAAGCTACACTAACAATAGTAAAACTTCAAATCAACTCAAAAGCAAAGCAGAAAAAGAGATACCTGTACTAAATATCAAACTTCAAAGTTCTGATTTATTGTCAGAGTACATGCATGACATCACGTACAACCCTGAGATTCCCTTTTCTATGGGCCAGGCAGAATTTCATCTTATTAATAGTGCAAAAAACTGTAATTAAGAAAGGACACGTATATAAAATAGAAAAATGTAAACAAAGAAATAAATATCATAGATTAATAAATATTCATAGTTGTAGTTTTTGCAAGAAAAAAGTAATGCTTCAGGAATGCAGACAGATGATTAGTTGGTCCTTGGACCGTTTATCGTTAGGCTTGGGGTGTTACAGGAAGGTTCAAGAGTGTGATGTTTTAATTGGCTATTGTAAAAACTGTCCATGGTGTAGGTGGCTGCATAAAATTCATGGGACAGGAGAACTAGTCTCATGGAAAATTAGTAGGGAATGGGATTGCTCTGTGAGCCAGTGAAAAATCCAGGGGTTGAATGATGAAAGACAGAAACATGCTTGCAGCTCAGCATCTGAAGGACTCACACCAGGCTGCGGGCTGCTGGAGACCAGCTTCTGGGAACCAAGTATAGGTACTGGGATCCATGAAGGTGATGAGCATGGCTCCCAAAGGGTCTCGGGCACTGACAGCTTCGGTTCGGAACCAAGGGCCAAGGAGGGAGACTCAGACTCCCGAAGCTTGGGTTTGACACAGAACAAGAGGCCATGTAGGTACAGAGGGTACGAAGACGTAGGAGACAGCAACATTGGAGGAGATGGCGGTATCCATTCTCAAGGGGGAACCCTTTTGGTTCTTTTGATCCTTGTGTGTAAACTAGTGACATCTCTTTGTGTGCCTTTTCGGGAAACAAAAGTAATCAAATTGCGTGTATTATTTACATGACAATGAAGGAACCAGGAATTCTGCTTCATTGAGAGGGCTGGAAAAGCTTGAATCAATTTTTCTGCCCTCCCATTCTGGATTTCTCATGGTCATCTTCACATGGCCGAGTTTTCTTCCCTCCACCCATCCTCAGCTACAGCCAAAGCACGTTGAGAGGGCTATCAATGTAGAACTGAATCCGAAGTGCTTATTCTGAGGATTTATTGACCATAGGTCAGCAATGGTACTCTCAAACACACTTTGCTGGCAAGCAGTGGAACCTATTTTTAAAAGACTCTCTGTTGCAAATATTTGCAACTTGGTGGCATGTGATCACTGGGCCACAAATTATCACAGGTCATAGGCTTGGCAGTGTGTGCAAATCTAAAATGATTCCGGAAATGCAAGTGCAAGATCTCGCTCTCCCTTTTAATATAAATAGACTGACTTCATGTTTATAAACAGCAAGGGACTTGTAAATGCCATTTTGCAGACAATTTTGTACGTTCTCTTCTTCACAAGTTCAGTAGATAGGCTTTCGCAAAATTACAAATAAATTGTTCCTGGTGTGTTGATGGGTAATAGGCTTGGGGGGCGAGCGGGATTTGATGGGAACGTGGGGAGAATAAAATGGGTTTGGGTTGGATTTGTGTCAGATTAGAGGCTTGGTGTCTGGCGTAGACAGTGCCAAAGTGCCTGTTTCTGTAATGTATCTGTATCTCCATAATATTAGTATTCAAATTTTTAAAAACCTGGAATAAGGATGGACATTGAACCAATAAGCTAGGAGTATCATTTTTAATTACAGTGCTAAATCTTTTCTTAAACGGAATATTAAAAACACAAGATAAATTATTCTAGTGGTGATCATTTAAGGAAAATAGCCTTGTTTTGAATGGTACCATTCAGTAGTCTCAGGGTTAAATCCTGGCAAGAACCACAGGGAGCTGTTCTGCATCATGGGCATTTCACCATTGCTTTAAACATTAGGATTTTCAATTCATTCTACTTAATTACTGCAGCAAGTACGCAATCATTAATATGCAAAAATGCAAATAATATTGTAATTAAGCAGCAAATCTCCAGAGGATTTTTCCATTATAATATATTATTAGGTTGGAAAGAGCATGGTGATGAATACTGATGAATATTATTGGAGTTGAAGATTAAAAATATGAAAAATGTTCTGTCATCTTGCAATATCCTTTTGACATTGTAGTGATTGGGAAGAAGAAATCTACATGAAAGATTAAAAAAACTAACCGGTTTTCTGCCGAATTAATAATTTAGGACAGTTAAATGAACAGTGGGCCCACGACACAGGCACAAGCTATGTGAATATTGTTATTGATGCCCTGTAGCTCTGGCTAATATTAATTAATATATTCAGAAAATTAGAGGATAAGGAAAGATTAACATGTTAGTGGTTATTGTTCTATTTCTGTGGAAGAAGCAATTGACAATGCTCTTAGTGATACATTTTGCATCTTGAGTGACCTTTCCTATTTGCTCTTCAGAATTACTCAGGGCAGGATCTAAACATGACTTAAATAGACACACCAAAAACAATCCAGAGGATTGCAGCCAATCAGATCAGGTTCAGCATTTCACAAGCAGGAGGACTGTTTGAAAATAAAAGCAAATTTTGACAGCTTATTCCCTCTGCAGATCATTGTAAAATGCGAGCCTCCTCAACTCTGAGATAAGGCCTGTCGACATTAACTTAAAATGGATCTCAGTGAAACTTCGTACATATATATCACATCTATAAAGGAACATTATCCTTTCTGTTACACTTTCATGTCTTAACCTTGAGCTTGTTGCACTATCAGGAGCCACAATATTTTCTTCTTTGTTTAATCTGAGGGCATTGCAGAAATATTTAAATGCTTCATAATATCAAGTAGAAGTAGACATGAAGGATGCAGTTTATTTGGCTGAAAGTGGGCGCAAGCCTACCGCCAGATTTTTCTGCATTCAACTATTTCAGAGACAATTATTTTCTCTGCAATGGATAGCATGTAATTATTTTTAAATAGAAAACAAAGAATAGAAACTTCTGGAGGATGAGAATGCCGAAATCACTACGGTAGGGAGCAGCTGAGGTGAGGAAGATATGTCGATTGAACAGGAGGCTGGATAAGAGAGAAAATACATTGCTTGTGTGAGGTTGAGGGGGCCCTCTCGTTCACTTAAAATGCAGGAGTGGATTGATTACATCAAACAAATGATTCTGTGATTTGTTTTCCATGAAATTATGAATTATGCAAATTCATAAAGCTCTCGCGTGTAGTTTGCTGCACATTTCAGGTGACCTTTCTGGCTGGTGATATGAAAATTACAAAATACACCACACTATAGGTTTTCAAACAGGTGAAGGGAGGGGAAGGGACAAATGGGTAAAGAGGGAAGGGAGGTGCAATTATAAAATGAGTAGTTTTCTTTTATTCAGAGTTCATGGAGTGGAGAAAATCTGGGACTCGAGAAAAATCCTCCCTGACCAAAGTTCAAAAACTGTTTGGGAACTTCTGTAATGTACAATTTTTTTTTTAATTTAGACAGTAACAGGCCCTTCCAGACCAAAACCTCGTGCTGCCCAATTAACCTACATCCCCCATATGTTTTTGAAAGGTGAGAGGAAAATGAACCACCTGGAGAAAACCCACACAGATGCAGGGTGAACATATAAACTTGTTACAGTCAGCACTGGGTTCGAAACAAGGTCACTGGTGCTATAATAGCCTTGTGCTAACCGTGTTGCCCTCTACTCTGACCAGGCAACCCTATGAGGCTGACTCACACAACATGTGTTGTATGGTTCTGTGGTGAATGTTGCCTCTCTCCCCTCTGGCAAGCCTTGCTGCATTAACATTGGCTGAGCATTATCTCTACCATTAAAGACACTCCCCTTGGATATAACTATATATGCACCTATTGTCTTTCATTATTGTACCATGAGTTTCTGCTAATAAAAGCCATGATTATTGTTTGACCACATCGTCTTTATCTACTTCATCAATTGGCACTTCAGGTTCATGTTCTGAATTATTGATTACTAATCTGACTCCATTAGAACACTGCAAACAATTTAATAAATGTATTTAATTGGAATAAATAATTATCCTGTGATCAATTTTTCATGATGAGCTATTTCCCTCCCCTCTCCCTTCAAACGGGGGATTTTATTTGTAGAAGGTGCTGAAAGAGGAGATGAAGAGAAGATGACCCCGTGTAGGGGTCATTTCAAATTAAGCATTACTCACACAAGATAGAGGTAAATAATTTTTTATAAAAGGGTCATGAGTCTTTGAAACATCCTTCCTCAAAAGACATTTCATGAAGGAACTTTGGAAATTATTAGGCCAAAAGTGACTAGATCCTTGATGAGCCGAGATGTGAAGCTTATGCTGGAGAAGTTCAGCAGGCCATGCAGGTAGAACAGGGGCACTCAACATTTCAGGACTGTGCCTTTCCTTAGGGGTGAATCCTGGTGAGTTGCTGCAGTGAATTGAGTAGATGTACAAACGACAGCTCCTCCGCATCAGTGGTGGAGTGAGGGAATGGGGGTGGATTGGGTGTCTACCAGGCAGACTACAGTGCTCTGTATAATGTTGAAGCTTTAAATATTTTACAACTTTTAAAAAAATTTAGCCATACAGAATGGTATCATGCCATTTCGACCCAAGAATCAGTGCTGGCCAATTTATACCCAATTAGCATATACCCCCAGTATGTTTCAAACAGTGAGAGGAAACCGGAGCCCTGGGGAAAACCCACACAGACATGGAGAGAACATACAAACTACTTTACATACAGCGCAGGATTCGAACCCCAGTCCTGACCACTGGTGCTGTAAAGGCGTTGCGCTAACTGCTATGCCAACCATGCTGCCCTAACCAGCTTCTCGTGCGGTATTGAATTTATTGACTGCATTGAGAGAAACAAATGTCAATTTGATAGAAATACAAGTATACCGTTGAGTGTGAGGAAATGTCAAAGAGGAAGGGAGGACTGATTTGGAGGAAGCAACATGGTGGAGGTGTGCAAGATACATTGTTAAATATTCTTTTATCATTCTGTGAGGAAGAGGAGGCTGAGAACAGAAGTTAGGGAAAGGAATAGAATCTGGAAAAGGCTCTATGAAGAAATTCCAGTGTAGGAAAAGCTGGACGGATGGGAATACTATGGTCATAAATTCTCTCAGCATCTAAACTCCACTTCCAGTAAATATGCCAGTCCATTCTCCTAGTCTCTATCTCTGATACATGTATTCTGATTATCCAACCTTCAATCACATGCTTCCAATGTATCCGGAGACACACAAGAGACTGCAGATACTGGAATCTGGAGCAAAAAGCCATCTACTTGAGGAAAAGAAAACATAATGCTGAAGAAACTCAGCAAGTCAAACAATGTACTTGTATAGCAAAGATAAAAGGTTCAAGCCCAATGTATCCTTATCTTTGCAATATAAAGAACACTGTTTGACCTGCTGAGTTTCTTAAGCCTTTATGATTTTACTTCAATCATGATGTCTGCAGACATGCCTTACTCCTTTCTACAATCTGCTTATTGGGTCGAGCATGTTCCCACAAGGGAGGGATGGAAAGACGGAACTTTGGTCAACTGGAATACTGAAACCTTAATCAAGATAAAATGGAAAAGATTGAGATAGTTGGGATTTAAGCAGTTTCTTGAAAAACATAGAGTGTGTTGGAAAGAAGTTAAGAAGGAAATTAGGAGGGTAGAAATGGGGCCAAAATATATTTGGCAAGAAATGTTAAGGAGAAACAGGTTAGAGACCATTACTTTCTGCCGTACCGTCGCGTCAACATAGACAGTGACCATATCTTCAGTCCCTTCATTCATCTTTTTTAGAAATAATAAAATATGAAGCCCCAGCACCAACCCGTGTACCCCACAACACATTACACCATGCCAGTTGGTAACCCACTGAGGAACTCCAGCATTTTGTGTCTGGCATCAGCTTCCCAGCTTCCACAGTCTCTCTCATTTCCCTTCAGGCAAGGATTGGATAAGCCCCAGTGGGAGAATAATATTTATGTGCATGGGGAAGGACCAGAATAATGGCACTGAAAGAATTACAAAATTCCCAGCACAGAATAAATGAACTGAATAGTCTTCTTCAGGGTTACATTAATTCTATAAATCCTGGGTCTAAATTTCTACTTAATTTCTACAGCAATTTTGCACTAGAATACATTTGCTCTAGAGGTTCTCGTTATTTACAAAGCAATTTAACATCGCAGGAAGTCAGACCTTTTATGAATAAAAAAATGGCACAAATAATATGAAGCAAAATCATTATCTCAGCCTTTCCTGGAATCTTTGTGAGAGCAGTGATTCTTGGATCTGCCGTTCCGTTGCTCCCTGAGCTGACATCTCATCTCCTGCTTTCTGCAGACCTGAACTCATCAAAAACCCCGTTGCCTGGAATCCATTTCTGAAGAATAAAAATAAAAGACCATAAAAGGCCTGTTCGTCCTTTCTCTCCAAACTACAAACCGTTTCACTCCTGCCTATTTACCAAGTGCAGTGCACAAAGGTGATGGAGAAACTCAGCAGGTTACGCAGCATCCATAGGAAGTCTTCTTTTCACGAGGACTTGAATAGGAACACTCAGCATGAACGGAGTGCAGCCATCTGTGCATCGTATGTTTGCTTTGTGGTTACACTGAGGGGGTTAAATTTCTGCTGTCATTTCAGAATCAGCCACAGTATTTTTGACAAGAGGTACATATGAAAGTGATGCGGTGAGTCTCTCTAATTTTGTATTCTATCCATATACTTAGGGAAACTAACTCATAAATGGCGATAATATAGACAATCAGAACCTGAAATCTTGTACATCCACTCAGCCACCCTGGTCTATAGATTGGAGATGACCTCTGCAATACTCCTGGAATGTTATTCCAGCTTTCTCTGCTGTTCCATGAGAAATATTGAGTGAAATTACATGCTTAAACTCTGATCAATATCAAAGCATGAGATGTGAATCAATTTAAATGCTACTGTTCTGGTGCCATTCATTCATCCCAGGTATTAATTCATCATCAAAATAATGAATTGTTGATGTAAGTAATTTTTTTTCCATAATATTCCAGCTTGGGAACAATGTATTTCATAGGAGTTATCCTCAACTACACTAACAGAGCCTTAGCAACAGTTTAACAGAAGCACTCGAGCCTCCTTGCGAAGGCTTTAGTTCTGAGGATGAACCACTGTTGTGACCACTCACAGCTATTTTTTGCCAAGCCAAATGAGGAAAGCAAAAAGATAGTAAATGCACAGAGAAATGCTGGAGGCATTCAGCCAGGTTCGCAGCATCCTTAGGAGGTAAAGATGTATTTCCAATGTTTCAAGCCTGAGCCTTTCTTCAAGGAAGAAGCAAAGAACAGGAAGACGTCAGAATAAAGACAAGACTGGCTGGGGAAGGCCAACAAAGGATGTTAATTTGATATGATAAGAGGAGAGGTGAGAACTGATGTTGGCTCTGTGAAAGGAGACTAATGGTAAAAGGAAGAGAGAGAGAGAGAGAGAGAGAGAGAGATAGAGAGAGAGAGAGAGAGAGAGAAAGAGAGAGAAAGGCAACAGGAGAAGAAGAAGGGGGAGAGATTTAACAGGATTTGAAGGTCAGTTAATGCCATCATCCAGTTGGAGGGAGCCCAGATGGAAGATGAGGTGTTGTTTCTTTAATTTGCAGGTGGTCTCATACTGTCAGTGCATGAGACCATGGACGGATATGTCAGCAAGGGAATGGGATGGGGATGGTAAAAGATTCATAGGGCATGGAAACAAGGAATTCAACCCAATTTATCCACATTGACCAATGCTATCTTAATGCCAGCGTGCAGCACTTTGCCCATAGTCTTTAAGGAGGTTGAGGAGGGCAAGGTTACCAGCCTTCATCTTGACAACATTTTACAGTAGTACAATTGAGAGTGTCCTGTCTGGCTGCGACATTGTGTGGGATGGTAGCTGAAAAACTTTGGACCGGAAGTTAATACAGAGGATCTTCAAAATGAATGAGAAGATCACTGATGTCTCCCTTTCCTCTATTGATGACATTTACAGAAGTGTTACTTAAATAGGGCTCAAAGAAATATTAAAGACCCTTTCCAACCATCAAAACAGAACCTTTGACCTACTACAATCAGGAAGGAGGTCCGGGAGCATCAATATCATGACCACTAGACTGAGAAATAGCTTCTTTCCACAGGCTGTGAGGTTGATGAACAGTATACTGTAAATGAGTAAATTATTCCAAATATTTATATATATTTATTTGCTATATCTTTATGTACACATAATTATTATGTGTCGTGTGTGTGTGTGTGTGTGTGTGTGTGTGTGTGTGTGTGTGCATGCACCGTGGTCCAGAAAATGTTGTTTCATTTGGATACATATATTTTATATATACACACACTGCGCAAGAGCGTGATTGAAGATGTGCATGTAAGTATACACACACACACACACACACACACACACACACACACACACACACACACACACACACACACACACACACACACACACACACACACACACACACACACACATCTTCAACCATTCTCTCAGGCAGTGTAAAGCAGTCACTCACCACACTCTGGGTAAAGAAGGTCTCCCTCATTTCTCCTCCAAAACTCTTCTTCCTTAAGCCTATGACTGAGGAATATGGGAAATATTTCCCTGCAGTCTATCCTATCTATACCATTCATAATTTGATATACCTTAGCTATGTGTCCCTGCCCCCCCCCCCCCAAACCTCTTACATTCCGAGATAAACAGACCTCACTTCTCTCGTCTTTCCTCATGAATGAAACATTGCATCTCAGGCCACCTCCTGGTGCAAACCCTCTGCAACCTCTCCAGACTAATATGATCCCGACACCAGCCAAGAGTGAAGCAAAACAGTCTGCAGATGCTGTGATTTTAGTAAAAAACACAGAAATGCTGGAGGAACTTGGCAAGTCTCACAGCGTCCATAGGAGGGAAAGATATAGAATGGATGTTTCAGACCTGAGCTCTTTTTCAACGTGCGAGTAAAAAGCATCCAGCCACCTGAATTAAAAGGCTGGGGGAGGAGGGAAGAAGGGTAAAGGAGGAGCACAGGCCAGCAGGAAAAAGGTGCCAAATGGACATGAAGAGAAGGACAGGAGAGGAGAGAATTAATTGGTGGAGGGAGTGGCTCTGTGAATGCAGAGGAAAGGAGACAAAGGGAAAAAGAGAGGAGAGAGAGATGGGCAGAGGAAAGGAGTAGGAGAAGGGGAGAGATGAAGGCCTTGGATGGCTAACAGAAACTGGAGAAGTTGATGTTAATGCCATCCAGTTGAAGAGTGCCCTGATGGAATATGAGGGGCTGTTCCTCCAATTTGCGAGTCTGGCAGTGCATGAGACCATGGGCAGAAATGTTGGCATGGGAATGGAGCATGGAATTGAAATGGGTGGTCACTGGGAGATCCCTGTTATGCCAGCGGGCAGAGCGAAGGTGCTGATTTAACAAAGCGATCTTCCAGTCTATAGAGGAGACGGCAACGGGAGCACCGGATCCAGTAGATGATCCCCTGCACATTCACTGAACCAGACACTCTCAAGTATCAATCTCAGCTGAACTCAACTGTGCCCTAGAAATGAAAATACTGTGTTAACCCATTGCTGCAGAACTTTTCTCCCACACATCATCACCATCCGATACCGCTAACCCCGCATATTTAGAAATGATTCATAGCTTTGTGAAAGTTGGTATCCTTCAGGAAATAAATATTATCACAGCGCCTTGCTATGTGTCTTTTGTGTATCGAGAGGTTAATCCTTAAGATGCCGAAAATGACTTGATTTTACGATAGGAGCATTTTTAACTTGCAATAAGACACAATACATAACAGCCAAAAAAACAATCTGCTGGAGGAGCCGCATTGTGGGGAGAAAGCTGTAGTCTCTTCTGTTCCTCGGTAACAGACAAACCTTTGTAATGTTGCAATGTTTTGTTCAAATGCTTGGAAAGGACTGTTTGATTTCTGTCAAAATAAATGTATACTCAACGCACAAAGTGATCAGCTGCCAGGCAACATTAATGATGGTCAGTCAATGTTTCATGTCCCCTTTTCTCAACAATTGCCCCAACCCAAGTCTGTTTCCATGATGCCACCAGATCTGTTGAGTCTATCCACCTTCTCCTTGTTTCCTCGAGATTCCAGCATCTGTAGCCTCTTGTGCTACAAAATAATTGCAATGTTTTAGTCTTCCTGAAACATTACAATGATTCACATTCTTTAAGTGCTTTGACTGGGTTTCTGTGAAGGCACACACTTATCAACACGCAGCCGCAACTAAGTTAGGAGTGTTGTTAACGTGATTTCACTCCAAATGCAGTAAAGCAATAGCAGTTTGTTTCAGAAAAGTAAAAACAAATTGCTTGGGGATTTTCTGGCAAGGTAGTTGGGAGATTAATGCACACCTCATGGTGACTCAGTAATTATCAGTGATGGAGAAATGTAGTAAAGTTCCAATAACCCAGCAGTCCTTTGGATTTTGGTACTTCTGGGCCCTCAGGACTTGGGAACAGTCAGATGCCAGATTATAGGAGAAACCTGTGAGTGGGAAATAAGCTCAATTTGCGGATTCCTGTCATTCCACCACAGCCTTGCAACCCTGGGAGCATGCCATTCCCATCGCAGTTACATTTCAACCAATCACCCCATCTACTGATTAATTGGCAAACAAACTCCGCGCAGAGAGTTCGGGCTGGTGTTTAAGTACTGATCTAATGTCAGCTTTTGAGCTCCTGCCAAGAAACAGAAACTATCAAACCATGCAATCTCATTCTTGCATGTTCAGTTGTCGTGTGATGTTCATTTGTTATTTTTTGCTTTTACTTTTCTCTCTTTCTCCTCCAGTTAACTTTTCCTTTCTATCTCTTTGTTTGGATTCCTGATTACTTGTCCTTTTTACATCTTTATGTCCCGATGGCCAACGTGAAGCACAGGGCATCTCATTCACCAGATTCTTTGTCCCATTGACCGAACCACTTCCAACATGTAACACACTCTCAGGCTGAAAGCTGGAGGGAATAAATTAATCAAGGTTTGGCCCAGCACAGTGTAACCCAGTTTGGGAAAATTCTGCAAGAATTAATATGATATGAGTTTATTGACATTTATACCCTAATATTGACTGGCACTTACAGACTGCATGGGATAGATGGGGCTGAATTTTCAGGTGTGTACAAGAAGGATTTGTGACAAAGTACATGGACTGGGCAACTAGAGAATAGACTAGACTGGTTCTTGTTCTGGGGAATGAACCTGTTCAGGTGGTGGACCTCTTGGTGGGGGAGCATTTTGGTGAGAGTGACCACAACTCATTTAGCTTCAACAAAGCTATGGAAAAGGATGAAAACAGTAAAAATGGGAAAGTGCTTAACTAGGGAAGGGCTAATTCTGAAGGGATGAGGCAGGAATTAGTGAGAATAAATTGGAAACAGATGTTTAAGGGTGAAAGCACAGAAGTAACGTGGAAGAAGTTTAGAGACCACTTGTGCAGGATTCAAAATAGGTTTGTCCCACTGGGAACAAGGAAAAGATAGTAGGAAAGGAAAAAGGAACCGTGGCTGACAAAACAGGTCAGGCAACTAGTGCAGAGGAAGAAGGAAGCATACATTAGATATAGGAAGCAAGAAACAGGAAGGGCTCATGAGAAATATATGGTAGCCAGGAAGGAGCTTAAGAATGGTCTTAGGTGAGCTTGAAGGGGACATGAGCAGGCCTTGGCATGTAGAATTAAGGAGAACCCCAAGTTGTTCTATGTGTATTTGAAAAACAGAAGGATGACGAGAATGAAGGTGAGCCAGCAAAAGGATAAAAGAGACAACACGTGCCTGGAGGCAGAGGATGTTGGGGAGGCCCTAAATGAATAGTTTGCATCAGTATTCACAAGAGAAACGGACTTTGATTACGGTGAGGTCGAAATTGAACAGACATGTGTGCTGGACAATATGGAGATTAAAGAAGTAGAAGTGTTAGATCTTCTTAAAAACATCAAGATTTATAAGTCCCCAGGGATGGACGTGATATACACCATGCTACTGTGGGAAGAGAGAGAAAAGATAGCTGGGGCAGTAGCTATGATCTTTAAATCCTCTTTGGCCAGACAGGAGGTGCCAGAGGATTGGAGAATGCTAAATGTGGTCCTCTTGTTTAAAAAGGGTAATAGGGAGAATCCTGGGAATTATAGACTGATGAGTCTTACATCAGTGGTGTGCAAACTATTGGAGAGGATTCTTAAGGATAGGATCTATGAGCATTTGGAGAAGTAAAGTCTGCTCAAGGATAGACAGCATGGTTTTCTGAAGGGAAGGTTGTGCCTCATGGGTCCAACTGAGATTTTTTGAGGAGGCAACAAAAGGATGGATTTCGTCCCCCACGAAAAACTCATCCAGAGAATCATGGGGCATGAGATAAGTGGAACCTTGGCTGTGTGGATTAAAATATGGCTTGTAGGAAGAAAGTGGAGAATACTAGTAGAAGGAAAGTATTCTTCCTGGAGATCAGTGACTAGTGGAGTGTCACAAGGATCTGTTCTGGGACCCCTGCTCTTTGTGATTTTTTAAATGACCTGGATGAAGAGGTGGAAGGCGGGGTCAGTAAGTTTGCTGATGACATGAAAGGTGGAGGAGTTGCGGCTGGAGCTGAAGGTTTGTCAAAGGTTACAAGAGGATATAGACAGGATGCAGAGTTGGACAGAAAAGTGGCAGAGGGAGTTCAATCTGGATAAGTGTGAGGTGATGCATTTTGGAAGGACAAACCAGAAGGCTGAGTAGGGTTAATGGTTGGTTACTTGAGTGTGGATGAACCTTGGGGTTCAAATCCATACATCCCTCAATGTCCCCACACAGGTTGATAGGATAGTTAAGAAGGCCTGTGAGATGCTGGGATTCATTAATAGGGGAATTGAAATCAGGAATAGAGAGGTCATGTTACAACTCTTAGACATATGAAAGAAAAATAGAGGATTATGGAGTAGGGAGGGCAGGTACAATTTTTTTAGGAAGGAATATATGGGTCAGCGTAACATCGAGGGCTGAAGGGCCTGTACTGTGCTGTTTTCTTCTATGATCTATGTTCTACACACGGCACAAGGTAGCTGAGGGTTAGGGTAGTATGGAGAGGTTGAAGAGTCTGATAGCTGTTGGAAAAAAAACAGTTCTTGAACCAGGAAGCATTGGACTTCAGGCTTCTGTACCCTTCGCCTGAAAGTAGCAGAGAGATCATGGTCAGGGCAATGGGAATCCTTTATGATATTGGCTGCCTTAGTCAGATGTTTTCAGTTGAATCGATGTAATGTAATGCTTTTTATTTATATTTTGATGTAGATCATGGATCCTCATTGTTAATCTTTAATCCATCTACAGGATATGGACATCATTGACGAGGCCAGTGTTCATTCAATGCCTGTCCCTCGATGGCCGGTGAAGAGCTGCTTCGTGAATCACAACTGCCCCTCTGCTGCAGGTTATTCCAGTGTGAGGAACCAAGGATTGAGAATCAATGATGGTCAAATCAGGGCGCTGTTTGGCTGAGATGAGAACTGCAGACACTCACTTGCCTGCTGCTTTTCCCCTTTTGGGATGATCACGGTTACATATTTAGGGGGGATATTGTCAGTGTAATCAACTCGAGTCAATGCGGTGCACTTCTTAATTGGTTCATACTGCAGCCACAGGGCTTTACTGGTGGAGGGAAGAGTTGCCGATGGTTTGAACTGGAGTCTGTGCGGATGCAGAGGCAGTGGGTGGGCTGGAGGTGAATCTAGAGACACTCAGTGACTCTGAGGGGACAGTCTTTTACTTCTGACAGTAAGGGGTGCCGGGCACTGCTAATGGTGAATCTTTGTCTGCCTTATGGCAGACTAAAGGCAATTTTGTATAACATTGAATTTCTGTTTCATTACATAACAATGGGAAATATCTGATCTGAATACATAACCTAGTTAAAGGGCTGCAAAGCAAATGGGGCTGCTTACCCCAATACCATCTTGTTTCCTGTGCATTTTGAAGTTGCCCTCATACAGACACACAAAAGGATTTTCATTACATAGAACATAGAACAATTCAGCTCAGTACAGGCCCTTCAGCCCTCGATATTTTGCCGACCCAGATATTATTTCCTAAAAAATGTACTAAGCCTTCCCTATCCCAAAGCCCTCTACTTTTCTTTCATCCATTTAAGAGTCTCTTAAATGCCCCCAATGTTTCAGCTTCCACCACCATCCCCAGCAAGGCATTCCAGGCACCCACAGCTCTCACTGTAATAAACTTACCCCTGACGTCTCCCCTAAACTTCCCTCCCTTAACTATGTCCTCTGGTGTTTGCTGATCCTGCCCTGGGTCACAGGTGCTGGCCGTCCAGCCTCTCGATGCCTCTCATAACCTTGTCAACCTCTATGAAGTCTCCTCTCATCCTTCTGAGCTCCAAAGAGAAAAGTCCCAGCTCTGCTAACCTTGTTTCCCAATCCAGGCAACATCCTGGTAAATCCCTCTCTATGGCTTCCACATCCTTCCTACCATGAGGTGACCAGAATTGAACACAATACTCTAAGTGTGGTCTTACCAGAGATTTGTAGAGTAGCACCATGACCTCTCTACTCCTGAATTCAATTCCCCTATTAATGAATCCCAGCATCCCATCGGCCTTCTTAATTATCTTATTACATTCTTGATTTGTAGCTTCATTGTTTAAAAGTGAGTATAAAAGTGTTTTTGGCAATGTGACTTAGAAGCACATCTCTCACCCAGAGCATGCTGATGTTATCACCATTTCATGCCTTGCATTTCCATTGAAAGCCTGACATTCTCACCAAAGCAGGGATGACGAAGTTACCTTACTTATCGCTTACTTACATGGTTGAGAGTTGACTCCTGGGATAAGGGAAATGATCAATAGTTAAGCGCCCTGATGATATTGAATTTGCGCCCTTAACTCTTGCCCATGCGCCAGGGTAGAGGGGTCCCTTTACTGCACCACATTACTGCAAACTATCAGAAGTATACAAGGTGGGATTCTGGGATCGGGCCGATAACAATTTCTTCCTGTCTGAATATGATATTATCAGGGATTTTAATTACGTCCTGAGAACACCTGGCATTTACCACTGCACCTCAGGTCGACAACACTTTGAAAGGCAAAACTAAGGCTAGAAAAAAAAAATGAATTGTAAAAAGGGAATTGGGACAGTTTGGCAACGGTGTGGTTTGTACGCCACGGATCGAGTCTTGCTTTGTATTCAGTGCAAATCATTCAGAGACATTGCTGTAAAATGTGAGTGCAGCTGTGTAATGTCTTCCAAACTTTAGAAATGTCAAGCAGGGCATTCTGTGGTGACAAAACATTCCGCATTTCTGATTAATATTGGTGGCATGCTGTTGTGCACTTCACAGCTGTTGTAGTGAGAATGAGTGATCTTGCGTGGTCTGTGCTGTGTGGTGTTTTTTTCTCTCGTCTGCAGTGCAGGCATCAATGCTCCCTTCTCTCTTATCAGCCAGCTGAATCAATGAGACCAGAAAACCACAACTTTACAGTTGCTCGTGTAAGTATAACAAGGAAATGCTCTCTTAACAAAAAAACAAATTATATTTCTCTTTGCTACCACAAAGCTGTAAGCCATAAAAAGGACAAATTTTCAAGTCAGATGTTTGATTACATTTTATAAATAAATCCCCCCTTGCCTGAATTATTTCATTTGAGCGGTAATTTATCTTTGGAATTCCTTTGTGTAACAGTCTTCCTGTTCGTTGTTATCACCTCTGTTTGGTAAGATAATACAATAATATAACATTAAAATGGAATTAATATTGAAAATGAATGCTCAGGAAACCCTGTGTTCAATCCCATACTTCTGATAAATAATGCTGGATGACAGGGGATGGTGCAGAAATATTCTTCCCAACCAATCCATGCCTTCATTTTGCGCTCAATTTAAACCTCCTCCTGTCTTTCCTCATCTAAGTCCATCAGATTGATCCCTTCTCCCTCACATATTGACACGTGCACCAAAATAGAATGAGAATGCAAAACTTTGCTTTGCACGCCATCCAGGCAAGTCAACCCATCCTGAAGTACACAGGTAACGCAAAATATGCAGTAACAGAAGGGCGGAGTATAGTGTATAACAAAGAAAGATTTCAGTGAAAACTGTGCAAGGTCGACATCATATAACCAGTGAGAGGTGAAGTATCTGTCTTTGAATCTGGTGGTGCTTATTTTCAACTCATGAACATTCTGCCAAATGGAACGTGGGAGAAGAGATTGTGACTGGAATCGGATGGGTCTTTTAATATGTTGGCTGCTTTACCGAGGTAACTTTGTGTTTTCACTTCCACTATGACAAATTGTTGGTTATATTTATACCTAAAAACTTAAGGCTGACTCAGTTCATTCAAGGGCCAGAGAATGGGGCATCGGCTGAAGTTCCCGTTCCTGGTCAGAATCCAGTGATTCTTGCCAGAAGTCCATAGAATGTGTCAGGAGAGGATTTGAAGCTACAATGGAATGCACTGTTGGTGACTCGAGGCGAGGAACCCACACGAGCTGCGGGCTGCTAGCGACTTGCAGTCAAAGACCTCGGACCAGGCCGTGGACTGCTTGAGACTGGCTGAAGGGGTATCAGGTATCAGAACTGGGATGCGAGAGTGCCAAGGGCAGATGGGGTTCCCGAGGGGCCTCAGGAGCTGAAGGCTTCCTGATCATATCGGAGGTTTGAATCTGGGGGTGGGGTTGCCGATGATTTGGATCGAATCCTGTGTGGCTGCCGGCAGACAAAATGCAATTTTATGTAATATTACATCTGTTTTATTACATGACAATAAAATAATCTTGAAATAGCTTGCTAGCACTCACTACACAGAACGATGTAGAAGAATGCTGGAAGAACGAAGCAACATGGGATTACACGATGAAGAGCGTTGACAAATATAAGGAAAGGAGAAGGGAAAGATTAAGTATTTACATATCTTTTCTACCCTCAGACCGTTGCAGTGCAATCTTTTAATGTTGTTAATGCTGTCTCAGTGAAGCAGCCAATCTACAGACAGTAAAACTCTATGACGGTTCTGCAGCTGTGGAATGAAGGAACAATTAACCCACTGTAATGTTGCAGACTGTCTTTGGATAGATAGCAAGAATAACTAGACAACTCCATGGTCTAAAGAAAGAGCATGGACCTCCTTTAACATCTTACCTGAGAAATAGCTTCACTGAACCTACACTCCCTCCAACTTGACCAGAACTAGTTTTGAGAGCTGGAATGCCTAACTATACAATACCCCCATATCCCTGGGTTTATACAACAGGATGAGAGAGGATTAGAGTAGGGCATGAAGACTGTACAAGAACACATGCGAGAGACAGAGGTCACAGCCAAATAAGTGGAGGAATGGGACTGATAGGAATGCTCCAAGTCCTGGTGCAGACTGGATGGGCCAAATGGCCTCCCTACTATATCATGAAAATATATGAAATTAAATAATCTAAAAACATTATTTTCCTCAGACAACAGTGTATGGAAGGCAATAGAGGATTTCATTATCGCTGACTGACGTGGTTGAGAGTTGACTCCAAGGATAAGGGAAGTGATCAATAGTCAAACAAACCACCCAAAGGGTCAAGATGGCGAGACCACAGCACTGTGGCGAGTGATGGCCAGATCCCACAGATGGAGCTAAGTAAATCTTTGAATGGCATCTGGATATCAATGCACTTAATGAATAATCTGATACTAACGGGGTTACATTGAACCAGCAGAAGGTGTAACAGTCAAATCAATCTTGGGCAAAGAGAATAGAAAGTCAACATCAAATGTGCTAATCCCAGACAATTCCAGTGCACATGAATTTCTTTCAGTATTCCCTATCCCTTAACATTCAGAAGGGAGCAGATGGAACAGAGCAAGGCCACAAAAGGAATGGGATTGTTCTCTTAAGAGAGCTTGCAAACTCACTGATGCACCCCTACCACCCTGAACACAGCATCTTCCAGCTACTCCCATTGGGGAAGAGATACAGGAGCATCAGAGCCAGAACCACCAGGCTGAGAAATAGTTTTTACCCACGGGCAATGAGACTGCTGAACAACAAATGCAAACACTCTGAGTCTCTACTATTTATTCAACAATTTTTATTTATTTTATGAACTTATGTATGTATACAGGTACTCCCCAACTTACGACCTGCTCAACTTACGTCCATCCGCATATACAACCATATTTTATCAAAAAAGTATAAAATTTACATGGCTTATATTGTATTTAATGAACTATAACAGAGATACAGGGCATATAAGAGCCAAAATGTGCATATTTACCTTGTTAGTTGGTGTTCCAGGGTCCATAGATTGGGCGCGGCCATCTTGATTCCTGTGCGCATACACGAGTCTTCGGTTGGCGCATGTGAGTGGGTTCATGTATTGGAGTTCGGATGCCGCATGGGCAAGAGTTAAGGGCGCAAATTCAATATCATCAGGGCGCTTAACTATTGATCACTTCCCTTATCCCAGTAGTCAACTCTCAACCATGTAAGTAAGCGATAATGAGATCCACTATTGCCTTCCATACACTGGAATATCCTTTGGTTGTCTGAGGAAAAGAATATTATTTCACTCCTCACACACACACACACACACACACACACACACGCACACACACACACACACACACACACACACACACACACACACACACACAAACACACACACACACACACACACACACACACACACACACACACACACACACACACACACACACACACACACTCGATATTTATTTATCATTTATCTGTACATGTGTTTGATGTTTTTACACTTTTCATCGGGTTGTATTTGTAATAAACTTGAACTTGGATGACAAGCTGTCAACACCCATCATTGACCTATCTGCACCCTGGGCCCCAGGCATGACCATGAGTTTTGGCTTAACAAGGCGCCCTTCAACAAGGGGGTAGTTTCAGTGTTTTATTTGTTTCAAAGTGACAGACACCCAAGTTCCAGAGAGTGCTGGTGTCGTCACTGGATGTCAGTATGTTAAGAGCCCATTATTTCTTTGCC
Organism: Narcine bancroftii; assembly: GCF_036971445.1. Lineage (NCBI taxonomy): Eukaryota > Metazoa > Chordata > Chondrichthyes > Torpediniformes > Narcinidae > Narcine > Narcine bancroftii. The sequence goes on along the minus strand of NC_091471.1, from coordinate 300,144,624 downwards.
TCCATTTTCTAACTGTTCTTTGCAAGAGTATCAGTGGCTTACCACAAACAGGTGTTTGATACATTTTACAGCGGTGACTTCAGACTGTCCAAACTACACAGAGTTAGGAATAGAACCCAAGCCATCATTCTAGCCTCCAGGATAGGAGAATACTTCTTAGAAAGGTCCACACCAGCAGCATGAAAGTTAGCCAAGGGGCACTGACACTGCACGTTGCCAATTTATACAAGCTTTGTGGGAAAACGTCCTTGAAAATGATGACAGACAACACCAAGGTGATCACTACATACTGTCCCAAGCAACAACCCCACATAGCAGTATGGGTACACTTAGAGCACAGCTAGGATAAGTCCGAGGGAGTTACTGCAGTTGTTGAAGAACACGGCACTCGAATCCTGAAGTAGTGTAATGGCCTTAATGTACAGATTCTTCCAGATGTTCAACACTATCACGCAAGAGTGATACAATGTCAGCATAGAAAGAGGCCATTTAGCCCAAGTCGTTCATACCAACCAGGTCGTCCAGCTGATCTGCTCCTATCCCATTGGATTTGGCTTCATATCCCTCCAAACCTTTCCTATCCAAATGCCTATCTTTTGGACATCACAATAGTACCTGCTTTGACAGATTCCTCAGGCAACTCCTCCACAGCCCTCCACAGTCCCATTTTAATTGTTCCTGTGTCACTTTAATTCTATACCCTGCAGCTTTGGACTGATTATTCTCTTTGTGACACACATGATTTAAAACACCTCCATATATCTGCGCAGTCCACCAGCTTAGTGTAAAGGAGAAAAAGCCAATCAAGAATCAAAGCCAAGAGACTGACATAGACACAGTGGTCCAGCCATGAAAACATCTACGCATCACTGAGAGAAACACAGAAGATGCAGACTTGCCTTGTACATTTCCTTTAAACTTTACACCTCTCCTCTGAAATGTATGTCCTCCATTGAGTGTCCGCGGGTCCTGCCACTTCCTCCGATCCCACTGCCCCCACCTCCGTAGCTGCATGGCCTCCAGTCCTGTACAGTGGTGAACCCGAGCTCCAAGCATCTGAGTCTCCATCCCCGATGCCTGGCTCCAAAGATCCAAAATGATTGGGATCACTGAGGCCCTTCAGGAACCCTGCTCGGCATCGACACCCTTGCAGATCCTGGTCCCGATACCTGGTTCCCACAATCCAGTCTCCAGTAGCCCATTGCCTGGTGTGAGTCATTCAGCTACTGAGATCCTCGCTGGTCCGCAGCTGTGGTCTCCATCCCTGTGGGGTCCTCTCCCAGGCTTCGCCATCTCGACCAGGAGGTTGGGGGAGGAGGGGCGGGGAGGAAGGAGGGTAATGAGTGAGAAGTTCTCCCACTCTGATGCCCTGCTGGTCCTTTGGAGCCCACAACCCTCAAACTCTGGGCTGCCAAAAATGGGCACCGCCATCTTGAGTGCCATCCTCGTGGATCTTCAATGTAAGCACCTCAACAAGCCCTGTTCTACTGGCAGTTTTAACCCACACAAGACTAGCGGGCAGTAGGACCCTACACTTCTTTATTTAGTTCACCTCAGGATTTCTCTATACGGTACAAAGTCAATTAAATCTAGAGTTACACTAGATGTAGCTAATTAGGCCACGGTTTGGAAATCTGCTCCAAATTAGTGGTTTTGACATTAAAAATAGATGGAAATGAATAGAACTGAAACCATCGTCTCTCCAGCTGGGAATCTTTCCATTTTTTCACTCTCGTCCAACCACGGATCCTGTCGAACGGGAGTGGGAGGGGAACCATGTGATTGTAGAAAGGGCACCCAGGAGACTTTCTGGTATTCTCTCAACTTGGTATTCCAGCTTTCCTCCACAGAATGGAACGAGTGACCAGAACGATCCAGAGTGCCAGCAAATTGCGTGCTGCTGGTGGGGTGCGTTGGTTCAGACTCCATCTCTGGAGATAAAGCCTTGATTAGTACTCTAGCTTCCATAATATCAGATACTACTTCACACTCACCGCTCTTCCACTTGGACTCCAGTCTTGGAAGGAAGAAAGGGAGATGATCAATTTTGGAAGAATATTCATCTAATCTGTTCAGTGACTTCATGCCAGAATACTCCTCCATAGAAATGATATACAGCAAATGCTGCAAATCTGAACCAAAAATTAAATGTACTGTAACGTCTCATGCAGCTCAGTCAGTGTTTGCTGAGGGAGAATTGGAGGTGATCAATATCAGAATATCAGTCATTGAAGTTGGCATTGCAGGGTTGGAGAAACTCAACCGGTCACATGGCACCCTTAGGAAATAAAAGGGAGACGATGTTTCAGGCCCAAGTCGTTGACTGCCTCTTACTTCCAATGCATGCTAAGTGACCTGCTGTGTTTTCCCAGCTCTTTTGTATATTGTGCTAGACCCAGCATCTGCAGGTTTTCTGGCTTACTTGGAATGCAAGTACAGCAGGTGGGGAAGAAAGCAAATGGCAGGTTGCCCTTTATTGCAAGAGGTTGTGAATGTAGAAGCAGGGAGGTCTTACTGCAGTTGTCTCGGGCCTAGCTGAGGCCACACCTTGAGTATTTGTGGGCAGTTTTGTTCTCCTAATCTGTGGAAGGACATTCTTACTATTGAGAAAGTGAAGTGAAATGATTCCCGGGATGGTAGGACTGACAGATGATTAGATAGACGAGGGCTTTACTTGTGAGAATTTAGAACAATGAGAGAAGATCTGATTGAAACATACATGATTTTGACAGGACTGGGTAGGTTAGATGGAGGAAGAATGTTCCGGATGTTAGGGAAGCCCAGAAAAAGGAGTCACTGTCTAGGGATAAGGGGGAAGCAATTGTCGGGCACTATCAGTTGCCCCAATAATTGCAATGACAAAGACTTGAGGGGAATGATAGCCTGAACAATTTATTGCACAGAAGACTTGAGCTGGCCCGGATCCAAGCTAGGGAAGTGCCGGGAAAGGAAAGGTGGCCCAACCTTTATGGTCTGGGTCCCAGGGGAAGAGTGCAAGTAAGAATGTCATCAGGGGGTGGGCCATCCCGATCCAATTAGCATATAAAATCCACACCATGACAACCATTTAAGACTGAAATGGGAAGGTTCACTCATACAGTTGTGAACTTGTGAAACTCCCTACCACAGAAGGTTTTTGAGGCTGGTTCATTAGATAAATTCAGAAGGGAAAGATGTAGCTCGATTGACGAAAGGGAGCAAGAGGTATGGAGAGAAAGCAGCAATAGGGTACTGAGTAGAACAAAAATTGGTAGACCAATGGGTTAAGTAAAAAAATCAATGCCGGAGAAACACAGCAGGTGAAACAGTGTACTTTATATAGCAAAGTTAAAGGTACATAGCCAACATTTCAGATGAGCCCTTCATCAAGGTATTAGCAAAATGGAGGCAGGTGGGGGAAGGGGCAGGGGGGAGGAGCACAGGCCCACAGGCAGGAGGTAATAGGTGAATAAGGGAGAGAGAGCATGAGAAAACGGGAAAGGGGTACTGGCTCTGTGAGTGGAGAGGGAAGGAGGTGCAGAGCTGGAGGAAAGGAGACAAAGGGGTGGGGAAGAGAGGGAGAAGGGAGAGTGGTCTAGCAGAAACCAGAGAAGTCTAGATGAAAATTAGGTGTTGCCCCTCCAGTTAAAAGGTGGGCGTAAAGAGGGTACTGAGGTCACATGATCAGCCACGATCGCATTGAATGGTGGCGCAGATCAATGGGCTGAACGGCCTTCTCATGCACCTATTTCTATGATTCCACAATGGGCTTAGGGGGTGCTGTGCTGGTCGATTGATGGCTCCACACTGATGCATTGGCTCCAAGAGCAGAGCCTGCCTTAATGGGATATTCACTCAAATCACCAACCTAGTCAGCCCTGGCACAGAGTTTAAAACCCTACCAATTCCATGATTGGACATCCATTAGCAGAAAAATAGCATTGTCTTTGTCCGTGACTAACTTCTCTCTCCTCGTAACCCTGCACTGGTACCATGCTGTACTATGTATGAGATGTCCAGTTGAGCTGCTCGCAAAACAAACTTTCTCACTGCACCTTGCACATTTGACAATAAACTTGAGTTGGAACTGGGTGGGAAATGTGATTTATTAAAAGATCTGCTGATGTTGGAAAGGGTTCAAAGGAAGTTCACTAGAATGATTCTGGGAATGAACAGGGTTATCATATGAGGAGTGTTTGACAGTTCTTGGCCTGCACTTGTTGGAATTTAAGAGAATGATGGGGGATCTCATTGAAACATTTTGAGCATTGAAAGGTGTGGACAGAGTAGATGTAGAAAGGTTGTTTTGTATGATGGAAAAGTCTGGACAAGAGGCACAACTTCAGGACTTAATGGCGTCTGCTAAGAACAGAAATGCGGAGGAATTTCTTCAGTCAGAGGGTGGTAAATCAGTGGAATTTGTGGCCACAGGCTGTTGTGGAGGCCAGGTCCTTGGGTGTATTAAAGACAGATTGATAGGTTCTTGATTAGCCAGAGTATCAAAGGTTATGTAGAGAAGGCTGGGCAGTGGGGCTGGGTGGATAAATGGATCAGCTCATCATTGAATGGCAGAGCAGACTTGATGGGCTGAATAGCCTATTTCTGCTCCTATGTTTTATGGTCTCATGGTCTTAAGCATTATGTTTAAATTTTATGTTTGCATTGTGCTTTTGATTACAAATTATATATTTTTAAAAATCTAATATTTTCTTGAAGTATTATCTTCATTACCAGCGTTGATAGAAGACAAATGATCTCCCCAAGCTTTGCCTTCTGTCACAGCCTGCCAGGATGTTGTGGGGTGCTTTCCTCTCTGGAGCCCAAGCTGATTTCAGACAATACCATTGAGTGAATGGAGGGCAAGTAAAACCGACCTCCCTGCATCCTGTCCCAGAAAGCACAGGGGGTCAGGACTGCAAGTGGCAATTCAGGGCAGCAGTATCTGGCCAGTTAGTTCAGGGCAGCAGGCCTGATCAACCCAGCACTGGCCAGCTAGCTCCATTTTTCCCTAGAGATACAGCCTGCCCTCCTATCCAGAAAGGAATTTCAACAACGAACAAGAGAGGAATCCAAATTTGAGATGGCTCATAAGCTTTCAACTGACATCATTTAAACACTTCTTCTCCTTCCACTTTGCATCACACTCAGCCCCACAGTAACATCATTGCTATTTGTGGAAGGCTAAACACTGCAGCAGTTTAAACTTGGAAAGGTTAGCTAGTTGTCCGACGTTTATGGCCCAAATGAAACTACCTTCCAAGCTAGTCACTGGTTAATTACTGGGCATATTTGCAGACACTGATAGATCATCAATAGTAGTATAAATTAAATTACCACAGTTTGCCACAAGACAAAACGTATATAAAATTAGACATAAATAAATACTAGTAGTCCCCAACTTACGACCGTAATGGGGACAGAAGGATTGGTTGTAACTTGTATTGGTTGTAAGTCGGGATAGGGGACCTTGGGCTACCGCAGGGAACAGGGACCTCAGCTGGCTGGGGGAAATGGACCTTGGGCTGCCGCAGGGAATGGGGAACTCGAGCAATGCAGGGAACAGGGACCTCAGATTACCTCTGGGAGTGGGGAATCACTGTATACAGTACTTTTAATACAAAATATGAACTTTGACTATAAAACTATGAAATATTGGTCGTATGTGTGGGTGGACGTAACTCATGTAAGTTGGAAGTCGAGGACTGCCTATATTCACTTTTACGTCATGTAATGTAATGTTGCAATAGTGCAAATAATGAGGAGTTGGGTGAGATTTATGAACATAACTGAGCGTGATTTCTCTCCTGACTCAACTCATACAATTTAGCTGAATAAATCTGAAGAACTACAGAAGAACAATGCGGAGAGTGAGAGGAGTGGCCTTATGGGAATGGTTGCTGTGAACAGGGAGAGTATTGAAGTGAGGGGATGGGACCAGAGCAGAGGCAGTTCCAGGATTGTGTCTGAGTTGGATTCTCATCGGGAAGACACTGATATTTTTTATTTACATTTTAAATCTGATTTGCCTATCATGTTACAGTTAAACCATGACCAACACTAATCTGGTTACTTTTTTTTTTGTTGCATATCCACAATAATGGTCGAGCTGTGTGATTTGAATGCAAAACTAAACTTTTAACTGTATCTCTGTGTGCATGAAATAAATAACTCCATTTGATCAATCTCCTACCTCCATTGGGAGGTAGGTGGGGGGGGGGGTCCAATACAATATTCCAAATGTGGTCTGACCAATACTTTATAAAGCCTCAGCATTACATCCTTGCTGTTATATTCTAGCCCTCTTGAAATAAATCCAGATTTGTTTTAGTGAGAATGATAAAAGTCTGGAGTTTATTGCCATACACATTGTACAATGTATGTATGCCCTGAAATTTTTACTTGCGACAGCCGAACGGGTACTTGCAGAGAAAAATTATAATTAAATTAAAAGAAACAATAAATACATAAGATAGATAGGTAATAAATATTTACAATAATGCTGTAACAAGATAACAGCTTAATTATTTTGAGCCACTCAGTAGATTGTGAGAAACTTATTCTGAAACTAACTCCATTCAATTACCTGCTGATGGAATTCAACAAATCTGTGGATTCACAATTCCAATTCTTTTCAGTACTTCTCAATGGGAAACTACTGGAGAAACTCAGGCAGCATCTATGGAGCCAGAGTGATAGTCAGTGTACCAGGTTGAGGTCCTGCATCAGAGGGAAGATGGACCATACAGACCTCAAACCAAGGAAGTAAAGTAGCAGAAATATTATGTTGATAAACTCTATGTTCAAGAACAGTGTTTTTCCAACAGCCATCAGGTTCTCGAACCCCCCCCCCGCCCCGTAATACAATCCCTAATCACTAACTACTCTGGGAGCACCAAAAGATCTGTCTGCACTATTTCAGCATTATTTTTTCTTGCACTAACTGCAACTGTGAATATTTATTTATTTATCCTTTTTATATTTATGATATTTTTCTGACTTGGCAAATTGTGGTAATTTAATTTATACTAGTTGTTGGTGTACCTGACATACCTGCTTTGTTGCAACAATCAAGAAGTACATTGTAAGGCCATAAGGTGTAGAAGCAAAATTAGGCTATTCTGCCCACTGAATCTGCTCCTCCATTTGAATCATGGCTGATATATTTTTCCTCTCAACCCCTATTCTCCTGCCTTCTCCCCATAACATTGGCTAATCAAGAACCTGTCAATCCCTGCTTAAGTACACTCAACAACCTAGCCGCCACAGTCATCTGTGGCAACAAATTCCACACATTCAATACCTTCCGGCTGAAAAATCTCCTCATCTCTGTTCTAAAGCCGTCATTGACTCACAGTAAATAACTCGAGAGGCTGAGACTGAGTCACTGATCTACAGGCTTTTATTCACAATGGACAAGGTCCTCATCCTGTGCTGTGACCTGGGCCTTCTGAGGAAGAATCAAGATGTTAGGGGATTTATACAAGGTCAAAAGAGTGAGGGGCCACAGGTACAGTTTCAGGACAGGGCAGAGCCAGGTACTCAGGAATACAGTAGTTCAGTAGTTCACCACTGTCATTTTATTCTGAGGCTGCATCCTCTAGGCCAAGATTCTCCCACTACCAGCAACATCTTAGTGAAGATATTCAATATTCAGTACGTTTCAATGAGATGCACCCCCCCCCCCCCCACCTGCCCGCACCATCCTTCTAAACTCCAGCGAGTACAAGGCCAGAGCCATCAAATGGTCCTCAAACATTAACCCTCTAATTCCTGGGATCATTCTCATAAATTGCCTCTGGACCCTCTCCAACAGCAACACATCCTTCCTAAAATATAGGGGGGGGGGGTGCCAATACAATATTCCATATGTGGTCTGACCAATACTTTATAAAGCCTCAGCATTACATCCTTGCTGTTATATTCTAGCCCTCTTGAAATAAATCCTAACATTGAATTTTCCTTCCTTATTACCTGCAAGTTATGAGTCCTGCACAAGTTTATTTGGATCTCCACCTTCTGAATTCTCTCCCCATATAGAAAATAGTTTACATCTTTATTCCTTCCACCAAACTGCACGACCATGTACTTCCCAGCACCATATTCCATCTGCCATTTCTTTGTCCATTCTCCCAACCTGTTCAAGTCCCTCTGCAGGCTCCCTGTTTCCTCAACACTATCTTCACGCTTATGTATATGACAATAAACTCTCATCTATATTTCAGGTCATCAGTTCTGATGAAAGAATCTTCATCTTGACATTTAAACCTCATTTTTCCTTCCACACATCCCAGCTGACCAGATGTGCTGAGGGTGGCCAGCATTTTCTGTTTTTATTTCAAATTTCCATTTTTATTTTATCACTGCTATGAAAAACATTTAAAATTGTGTTTTTCAAACTGCATTCTAATTCTAAATGCCATTACATTCTTACCCAAAGCTCAAAAGACATACAAATGCAGGTGAAACTCAGCAGGATTTGGTCCTTCACTACATAAAGGCATTGTTTGACCTGCTGAGTTTCTCCAGCATTTGTGTGTTTTCTCACTTAACCGCAGTGTTTTACCCCTTACCCAAAGCCAAGTCAGGTAAACAAACTTTGTTTCTATCAATTGAAATGTATTTAGTACATTTCTAGCAGCAGGCATCAACACCAACTTTTGCAGTTCATTAAAGGTGGCCATTTCCTTTTAGCGATTACCCTTGGTGTAGTGATTTAATTATCTGTTTTAGGGCAACAGCTAGGTTAGTTATTATCTAGTCAGCAGGTCTATCCCCAAGCACATCCACAGCATCCATAAATACGGCCTCCTCTGTGTATCTTCAGAGCTGAGATTTGCACGTAACTCAAATTAATCACGTTTGATGCCTGGCAAAGCGGATGAAGGATCAACGCTCATGGATATAGATTTAACAGTGCTAAGTTATTTGGCCATTTCTAAAATTAGTAACATCATTCTTAAAGAAGAAATTCTGATTGTCATTTGGGAAGGATTTATCTATTTCTTATGCCTGTAGTTGCTTTCTAAGAAATTTACATTTTTATAACTTTTATTCTCAGGCCTACACACGGTTCAATTCTAAACTGTTATAATGATGGGTTTTATAAGACTTCAATGCAACTGCAACACAGAGTCCTTCTGCCAAGCAAAGGAATACTTGACAAACAAACGATGAGACTCCCATTGGTTACAAAAGTAAAGGAATGAATTTTCAATTTAATTGATGACACAAGAGGCTGCAGACGCTCACTGTTCCCTCTAAGCTGTGCACATGTGTGCGTACACACACATTTTGCAACCAGCATATGAGGAAATTAATGTGTGCACCAAAGGTTAGATACCTAAAATAAAGTAGTAATTAATAATTAATCATACATATTGAAAATAATAACTGTTTCTGAAATGAGCTGTTTCTGTTAACTTGGTTATGCAAGTAGTTAATCATGCTTATATTAAAACATGCCAAAACAGTTTTATTAGCCATGAGAGACAGGCTGTGCCAAAATTATTTTGAAACAATTTCAAGTTTACATTTGCACAAGCATTCAGCGCGCACATATTTTTGTCACTGGAGAAATGTTTGTACAATGCGAGATTTTCGCGCACACTGACTACTAAAAATTAGGGGGAACATTGCAGACGCTGGAATCTGGAGCAAAAATAGCAGATTTACTGGAGGAACTCAACAGATGAAGCGGCATCTGGGTGGAGGCAAGTTTCAGGTGGAAACAGCATCAGGATGGAGAGTGTAGAAGGACCATAGAGCATGTAGAGAGGTGAGAACAATCCTTCTCACATCTTCATACTGCCCATCTTCCCTCTGATGCAGGACCTCGACCTGATATCGCTCTGCCTCCATACATGCTGCCTGAACCATTGAGTTTCTCCAGTAGTTTGGTTTTTTTGTTGTATTATTAGTCAGACATTAAAACTATCCTATTAGTGGGAGTCCTCCATTTGCAAGACCTATTGGCTCTTCCTATTTTTTAACCAAAATTTGAAATATCTTCTTCAATAATTTGGAACCAGTGCCATCCAGAAAGATGGCCTAGCATTTCAACTTTCAAAGATAAAGAATACAGAGGGCAATTATTGCATATAACCATAGTTTACAGCACGGAAACATATCAACCCTTCAAATCCGCGCTGGTTCACTTGAACAACTCCACTAATTTCCCCCCCCCCCACCACTCTCTGCCCATAACCCTCCAACCCCCCTCATATCCATGTACACATCCAACTTTCTCTTAAATTACAGAACAGGACCTTGCTGCAACTCTCTCTTTTGGAAGATCATTCCATTATGCCACCACTCTCTGAGTGAAGAAGCATCCTCTAACATTTCTCCTAAAGTTTTGCCCCCTTACCCTTAACATGCCCTTTTGCTGCAACCTCCCCTGCCCCCAGGGGCAAGAGTCTACTCATATCTAGTCTATCTATTCCCTTCATAATTTTAAATACCTCTATCAAATCCCCTCTCAACCGTCTACATTCCAATGAATAAAGTCCCAGTCTCCTTAATCTTTCTCTGTACTCTAGATGTTCTAAGCCAGGCAACATTTTTGTAAATCTTCTCTGCACCCTCTCCACCTTATCTATATCCTTCCTATGTCCTTTCCAGAACTGAACACGATACTTCAAATAGCCTCACCAATGCCTTAAACAGTCGCAGCATCACTTCCCAGCTCCTACACTCTATGCTATGATTTACGAAGGCCAGCATACCATATGCCTTCTTAACCACCCTGACTACATGGGAATCCACCTTCAAGGAACTCTGTACCATAACTCCAAGATCCTTCTGTCCCTCTGCATTCCTCAATGCCCTCTCCTTAACTGCATATGTCCTATTTTAGTTATTTTTTCCGAAATGCAACACATCACACTTGTCTACATTAAATTCCATCTGCCATCTTTCAGCCCACTTTTCCAAACAAACCAAATCCTTCCGTAATCCAAGAAAACCTTCTTCACTATCCACCACTCCGCCTATTTTCGTATAATCTGCATATTTGCTTACCACCCCCTCATCCAAATCATTAATATGAATGATAAACAACAGGGGACCCAGCACCAATCCCTGAGGTACACCACTCGTTACAGGCTTCCATCCTGAGAGACAGTTGTCCACCATGACTCTCTGCTGTCTACCTTCCAGCCACCTCTGAGCCCATCTCACTATCTCTCTATTAATCCCTAGTGACTGAACCTTCCTTACTAACCTTACATGTGGAACCTTATCAAAAGCCTTACTAAAATCCAAATAGATCATGTCAACTGCCCTACCTTCATCCACTTTTCTTGTCACCTCTTCAAAAAACTCAACAAGATTTGTCAAACATGACTTTCCCTTCACAAACCCATGCTGGGTGCCCTGATCAATCCCTGCCTATCCAGATATTTGTACATACTATCTCTAAGAATACTCTCCATAACTTTCCCCATCACCAAAGTCAAACTTACCGGCCGATAATTACTTGGCCTGCACCTTGTGCCTTTTTTAAACAACTGAGTTACATTTTCAATCCTCCAATCCCACGGCACCACACCCTCCTCCAGTGATTATTGAAAAATCACTGTCAGAGCCCCCACTATTTGCTCCCTGACCACCCTTAACGTCCTGGGGAAGATCCCATCAGGACCAGGAGACTTAACCCCCTTATTGACCCTAGAAGCTCCAAAACCCTCTCTTTACTAATCCCTATCCTTTCCATAACTAAGCCATTCGCCTCACTTATTTCACATAGTCCAACGTCCCTTTCCCTCGTGAATACATATGAGAAAAAAATTGTTCAATATCTCCCCCATCTCATACAGTTCCTCACATAGTCCACCGTTCCCATTTTCCAGTAGACCTACTCTATCCTTAGCCCTTTTGCAGTTGTTGATATAATGTTAGTGTCACAATGTTTTGTCTAAAGTGGTTCACTGGCCTTTGGCTTCCTGAGCGATTTAACTAAAAACCATAAAATATTAATAAATCACCCTGACAGATTTTTACAGAATTAGAGAAGAGGTAATGAAAATCCTCCAAGGATGTCGGTGTCTGGCCAATTTCAAATGAAGTTAATCCAGCTTGTATACTGAAGTTGGGTTTGCCAACAATGCTTAAGGCGAGGGATGAGGAGACACATATTAAGGATAAATTTGAATCTCTCGGCTTACTCCAATGCAAATCTAAATGTGTTTTGGCAGACAGGCTGAGGTATTTTATGTTTTATTTCCCCTGGAGCAGATTACTCCAGGAGTCTTTTTCTGTTTCACCAGCACGCCAAACTTCAGTGACCCTGGAATTTCTGCCATGCTATCAGAAAAAGAAGCAAAGCTCACCACTAAAGCTTGTGTTCCTGATTCAATCACTGTTACAGCAATTTAGTTCAGGCCACACAGTTAACACAGTGGCTAACGCAAGACTATTACAGCACCAGCAATGGGAATTTTAATCTGACGCTGTCTGTACGCTTTCCCTGTGACCTACATAAGTTTCCTTCGGGTGCTCTGGTTTCCACCCGCCCTCCAAAAGGTACGGGGTCGTGTAGATTAATTTGGGTGTAATTGACCAGCATGGGTTTAAATGGCCAGAATCGGCTTCTACTGTGTTGTAAATAATATTTAAAATTTAACAGGCAAGGCAATGGCTTAAATAAGGATATCCTGTGGACGTCTGAGGTATGAAAGATGAAAGTCGCAGGCCCTATCATTATAACAAAAAATTCTGGAGGAACTCAGCCGGTCTTATAGCGTCCATAGGAGGTAAAGATATATTACCAACGTTTCAGGCCAGAGATCTTGAAGAAGTACTCATGGTTGAAACATCTTTATCACCTCTGGATGCTGAGAGACCTGCAATGTTCCTCCAGCATTTTTGTGTTTTTACTGTGGAGGTTTGATGTAAGGTTGATTATAATTCGAATTTGTTAAGTACCTTAAGGTCAGGAAATATCAGTTTATTTCCCAGACCCCATGATCTTTTCATTGCTTTATATTTTTCATTTGAGAAGGACACGTTGGCAAACTGCCACCCATCAGATAATACTCTGGTTATCCCATATTGCATCATTCAGTGTTCTAGAAGATAATTGGTCATTTATTTAATTATCCATTTGAGATTCAACCGCCCCCCCCCCCCTTATTTAGAAGTAAAATAATATGAAATTCTTATATCAAGGGAAAATACTGGAGATGACAATCTGACAGAAACATTATTGGACATACTCTGCAGAAAGAGAATCAGTTAACATTTCTGATCAAATATTAGGGAGGGATGACTAGGACTAGGACAGGGAGAATATTTCTGATATGGTGAGACCAAATGCAATGAGCTGGTTTTTTGTCAGTTTTATATGTTGCTAATAGTAGGCCCTTGGTATGTTCCCAGCTGGTCAGACTGTCCTAATCGAGAAAAGGAAACTAGATCATAGATGGAACTCTAACCAAACTCAAAGTAAAATACATGCCCATTCTGCTAATTAGCCGCTCTGCTAACAAAAATGTGGATGAACTTGTGACATTACCAGGGTTAGCCAACATATTTGTCTTCTGGTTGCATGACTGTGCATCATTCAATGAAAGGTCTCATTAATAGAAGATGTTATTCATTTTCTAAATGTGAGCATTGCTAGCAAAATCGATACTTATTTCTCCTCTCTGGCTGTCGCCAAGAAGGTTTATGTGTAGCCACTTTCTTGATCTCCTGCAGTTTATCGGGTGAAAACGAACATCCATTTTCTTGCCATTTCCTGAGGAAATATTCTGGCCCAAAACATTGACCGTCTTGCTTTCCGTGGACGCTGCCTGACCTGCTGAGTTTCTCCAGCTTTTCTATCTGCTTTCAGCCACAGACACATCTTATTGTGCAGTAGCGACACACAGAGTGCTGCAGGAACACAGCAGTGTCCAGAGGAGGTAAGGATATCTTTCGGGCCTGAGCCTTTCTTCAAGTTATCTTTACCTCCTCTGGACACTGCGAGACCTGCTGAGTTTCTCTGGCTTTTTTTTTGTGTTTTACTGCCATCAAAGCGTCTGCAGACTTTTGTGGTTCAGTCTGTTCCTGAAAGCCTTTGATTCCCCTTTTGTCCAAATATCAATTTATTTCAACCTCTGGACAGAGTAAAATCTTTTAATCTGTTCACTTTTTTCCCTCCAAATCGTTCTCTTTGTTTTTATTTATTTTCTTAAAAAAAATCTCAAAAGCAGAGCATATGTCACATCTCCTAGGAAAATAACACATATACTAGAATTCTAAAAGCCATTAATTTATTTTCCACTTCAATAAATTGTAGTCGATTTATGAGGCATAGCTTATTGCTTCGAAAGACTTGTTAGCTTTCTCATGGCTTTAATGTTTTAATGACAAACATTCATAGCACCTTGTAAATACTGTCCATACATTTTCCAACAACAAATGCCAAACCATCAGGTCTATAATTAGCAGATTCAAAAGTCAGTCCTGTTGTGGATAACAAGGCAAACCTGGACAATTTTCCAGTCATCACATACAAACCCTGTATTTAAAGAATTGAAATTATTCGGCAAAGTCACATCAATTTAATTGCTCCCTTTAAGAATCGTATGACATCTGGTGCAGGTGGGTCATACTTATTAACCAGTAGGAGCTTCTCGCCTCCAAATCAAAGTAATCTTTCATATTTGTTATTATATTCCAGAATCACTCACTGAAAGGGTCAATGCGGCTTTTGAAAATCTGTCAACGTCATTTTAATGAAAACCATCTGCTCCTTCTGTAAGTCTCTGTCTGAGGCCACTTCTAATTTCTTGGATATCGATGCTCTGAAAGTAACATTTTACACTAAATTAGGGATACACAAGAGTGCAAGATAGATTGGCCCATTCAAAATAAATGTGAAAAATTTAAGTATACAGATGAAATTTTAAATATTTGATGAAAGAAGTCAGTTTGGTGCTAACCTGCTGTGTTGTCTTATCCTCACTCAGGAGTCAGCTCATGTTATATTCCCATCATGAGACCCCCCGATAGACTGACAGGGAGATGGGAGCGGGAGTAGACTTCTTGCTCTATGTGCCTGCTTTGCCATTCTAAGTATCCTCAATCATCTCCCTCTAATAAACTCCTCTAGAAGGAGACCAGCTTTAATTTAATTAGTATTCATCACCCTCTCTTAAATGGCACCAATAATATTCATGTTCGATGGGCCATATTAGTCAAAGAGCTATTGAATTTTACACACAGGCCCTTCATCTGCACCAGTCCAGGAAAAACCTGAATTAAAGGTCTTCAGCCCATATCCCTCTCAACTTTCCTCTCCATGTACCTGTCTAAATGTGATTACACCCACTTCAACCACTTCCTCTGGCAGCTTGTCCCATATACTCAATATCCTCAATGTGGAAATGGTACCTCTTTTAAATCTTTTCCTTCTCACATTCAATGTATGTCCTCTAGTTCAGGATTTCCCTACCCAGATAGACAAAAACACAGACTCTGACTATTTATCATATATTATTCCCATGATTTTATAAACCTTTATGAGATCCTACCTCTGCCTCCTGCACTCCAGGAAGTAAAGGCCCAACCTCTGATACAGCTTAAGAGCAGGGGAACAGGCCCATCAGTCAAACTCGTCCATGCAGACCAAGCTAGTCCCATTATCCCCCTGTGGCTGTAAAATTTAAATTTAAATTTAGACATACAGCTTTGCAACAGGCCAATTCGGCGCTATGAGTCCATGCCGCCCAATTTACACCCCATTAAACTACACCCCAGTACTTTTTTGATGGGTGGGATGAAACTGAAGCCCCTGGACAAAACCCACACAGACACAGTGAGAACGTACAAACTCCTTATAGACGGCGCGGGATTCGAACTCAGGTCTGGTCCCAATCACTGGTGCTGTAAAGATATTGCGCTAAGCACTGCAACACCCATACTGATGGGTGTGCCAATATTTCAGCCAATTCCAACTCTGCTATTGCAACCTTCGGCACCTCATCACACAGCCCAAGTTCCTGCGTGTTATCGCCAATTCAAGGTAGATAACATCACTTGAAAACAACCTGCAAATCTTAAAGGGTATCCAGCATGGGATGCAATTTCATACCAGACTCCCCAGTCTCTGGTCAGACCGGGCACTCAGATAGTTGTGGTCAGATGGGCAAAATGTGTAGAGAGAGCTTCTCCACCTATGGGAGATTGAAGTAGGGGTGAAGCGTCCCTCGAGGAGCAATGGAAAACAATGATATCATATTTCCAAGTAGGGTTGTCCTTTATATTATTGCACGGGTTCCATCAGCAAGGAGATACAAGAGCCTGAAGACACACATTCAACATTACAAAAACAGCTTCTTCCCCTCCGCCATCAGATTTCTGAATGGACAATGGTCCTATGGGGACTGCCTCACCTTTTCTCTTTTTTGCACTAGTTATTTTTTTAATCTTGTATTTATGGAATTGTAATTTATAGTAATTTTGCACCTTATTCTACACAATACAACTGTCGCAAAACAACAAATTTCATGACTTGTGCATGGCAATAAACCTGATCCTGATCTTGTGTTGTTCCAACATTCATTGTGTTTTACCTTTGAGTTGACAGTTTTAAGATTGTCAAATATAATAAAAAGTGTTACACAAAATTACCTTTTCTCTGCTGTAAGGCAGACTTTTTTGCCATCGGCTGAAATTAGCCCCTTACAGTCAAGAGAAAGAGAAGCAAAAGAGAGTCTCCCCCAGAGTCACTGAGTGTCTGTGGATTTGCCTCTAGCACTGACACAGCTCTGCATCCATACTCCGAACCATCGGTCACCAGAGCTCCAGATCTGGACCTCTGATACAATCAGGAACCCTTCAGTGTCTTCGGCACTCTCTCGCATCCTGGTTCCAATTCCTGCTACCCCTTCAGCCAGTTTTGAGCCGGTGTCCAGCAGTCCATAATTTGGTGTGAGTCCTTTGACCGCAGTTGCCAGCAGACCACAGCCTGCATGGGTTCCTTGCCTCAAGTCACCAACAGCCTGCCACCTGCATGGGTCATTCAGCCACACTGCCGTAGAACACCTCAATGGTTCGCTGCTGTGGTCATCATCCTATGGCTCATCTCCTCTGCTTTACCTTCTCTCAGATGGGGATTGGTCTCTTTGTTTTCTGGTGCCCTGTGCAGTCCTCCACTTCCCTGGAGTCTGCAAACACTCATTGTTGGTGCACCACCATCTTAAGCCCAGATCCCACAGTTTAAATATTTAAAGCTTGCGTAGAACTGGACGGTTGGACCCGCGGGACTGCTGGGACTCAACTCCCTGTCCTCCATGGGTCTGCACCAGCATCAGTGCTGGCAGCTCCAGCAGCACCACCATTTTACTGACCATTTGAGCTAAGAAACCAGATTTCAGTGGAATCCACCAGGGACCACAGGAACCTGCAAGGATAAAACTTTATGGATTCTATATGTCTGGAGGGCTACGGAATGTCTGCAGATCTGCGGGATTATTGGAATGATGCTTCAGCACAGACTAGAAGGGCCAAATAGCCTGTTTTCTGTGCTGTAGCATTCTATGATTCTAACTCAGCCCACATCTGTCACACTCCCATCCCATCAGGAAGATTCAAGGATGTGAGATCACGCATCACCTGATTCAAAGTGAGTATCATTCCTGCCATATAGGCTCCAGAACAAATCTCAAACCAGTACAATTATGTTGCCTTTGCTCTGACCTCCCCCCCCCCCCCCACCCCCTGTATCTTTGTGCTCTGTACAGGGAGATGGACAATCTCATGATATGGTGTTAAAATAACAACCTGAGTCTCAACGTGGACAAGACAAGGAGTCGATTGTGGGCTTCAGGAAGACCAGTGATGGACCATGCTCCACTACACATTAATAGCAAGGTAGTGAAGAGACTGGAGAGTACCAAGTTCCTTGGAGTTCACTTAAGAAGTGACCTATCCTGGACACAAAGTATCTCCTCACTTGTCAGGAAAGCGGAACAGCAACTGCACTTCCTGAGAAGACTGAGGCAGGCAAGTCTACCGGCCACCATCATGTCAACCTTCTACAAGAGCTCTATCAGAATCAAAATCAGAAAATGAATTTATTGTCAAATTTGTTGATTTGCAGGAGCATCACAGGTGCAAATTAAATTTTAAAAATAAATATGAAGAGAAAAAGTGAGCTAGTGTCTATGGTTCATTGACTATCCAGAAACCTGATAGCGTAGGGGAAGAAGTTGCTTTTTGTACCATTGGGTTTTCATCTTCAAGCTCCTGGACCTCCTTCCTGATAGTAGCAGTGAGAAGAGAGCATGGCCTGGGTGGTGGGGGTCCTTGATGATAGAGATTGCTTTTTTGAGATGCCTCTTGTAGATGTCCTTAATGGAATGAGGACAAAGGCCCATCGATGGCATCATATCAGGCTGCATCACAGTGTGGTATGTTTGATGTAGAGCACTGCATTGGAGGTCAATCCACAGGATGGTAAGAGCAGCACAGAGGATCACTGGGGTCACCCCCTCCCCATCAACGTGATCTCCCAGAATGGTTGTTTGAAGTAGGCTCACAAAATCATTGAGGTTCTCTACTAGCCTGCACTCAAATATCTTTCAGCTACTCCCATTGGGAAAGAGATACAGGAGTATCAGAGCCAGAACCACCAGGCTGAGGAACTGCTTCTTCCCACTTGCAGTTGATACTTCTGAATATCTGAATGAACTGTTCATGAAAACAATATTTATTGATTTATATTTATACACTGCATATGGATCATTTGTCTGTATATGTGTGTTATGTCTATATATGCATTTGCATGTTTTGAACCAAGGACCGGAGAATGCTGTTTCGTTTGTAGTTGTATATCAGATGATAAACAGTTGTATAATCACTTAATCTTACTGCTGTTCTATGCATGGGTTGACAAGCTGGATTACACACAAAGCACATTTTTGCTGACCCTCTGTACTTGTGACAATAAACTTGAACTGGCTATAACTGAATAGCTGAGTAGATCCAAGGGACTTAGCCTATTCCTCTACCCACATTCCAAGAATTTTTTTTTTAACGATTAACCTCCTGCTGCCCAGTTTTTCAATGAGAATCATGAAACAACTTGCATGAAACACGACAAAAGATCTTCTCTAAATTTCTAGTGCACAGTTCAATTTCTGTCTGGTCTACCCACGGATCGGTCAGAGAATTGTGAGTATTTTTTTTCAACCATCCAGCATTACAGATTCTTCCAAATCTTTGTGTAGATTTGAATCTTACTCCTATAATTGACTTTTATCGTTCCAACTGTTCTGCCAATAGCCTTTAGCTATTTATGAATTGGATTGTGACTGCCAAACTCATTTTACACAGGAGCCTGAGGGCCAACAGAGGGAAGACAATTTCATCCTATTGGTTTGACCTAAATTTAAACTCATGTTTAAGAAGACAAACCTCATTCTAATTCATTACTTTCTCGAGTTTAAACCTTGAATAACCCATATCAGTATTCCAAGGCAGTATTATTAAGCAGTGAGTAAACAGTCCAAACGCCTGTCAGCATAAATAATGAATTCCAGTCCCGCTTGGATATTAAATGTGCAACTTGTTGATCACAGTTAGAGACAAAACAATGATAAGATCTAATGAACTGTTACTTTGACATTTTAGAACCAATTAAAAAATATCAGAGGATTCGACCAAATGTTCATAACTGCAACAAATTTGAAATTTCTTCAATGCGATAATAACAAGGAAACTGATGGCAGTGTTTACCAATTGCCTGTCCATAATTTAATGGGCTCAGAGGGCTGGGTTTGTGGTTGCTTGGCTGATATATCCACCAGATTCACAGAAAAGGGCAGCACGGTTGGCGTTGCGGTTAGTGCAACGCCTTTACAGCACCAGTAATTCGGGACAGGAGTATGGATCCCGTGCTGTCTGGAAGGAGCTTGTACATTCTCCCCGTGTCTGCGTGGGTGTTCCCCGGGGGGGCTCTGGTTTCCTCCCACCATTCGAAACCTACCGGGGGTTGTAGGTTAATTGGGGGCAAATTGGGCAGCAGGTACTCATGGATCAAAATGCCCGGTTACTGTGCTGTAAAACATTAAAATTAAAAAGGAATTATATTTATGCATTAAATTTTCAAATATCCATTATTCCTCAGTAAAGATTTGCACACATTGTTGTCCATGCTGTGAATTTCAAAGCCATAAAATGTGTATCAACCGTAGTTTATCATTGTGGCAGTGATGAGAATGAAGATTAACGTGTGCAATACTCAGTACAGATGGCAGTGACGTTGCATCAAAAATCAGCCCCACATTCTTCACTACAACAATGTGAAAGTGTTCACTGCTCCAAGCTCAGTGTCAGAGCTGATCATCTTCTTTCTTCTTTGGCTTGGCTTCGCGGATGAAGATTTATGGAGGGGTAATGTCCACGTCAGCTGAATGCTCGTTTGTGGCTGACAAGTCCGATGCGGGACAGGCAGACACGGTTGGAGGGGAAAATTGGTGGGTTGGGGTTGGGTGTTGGGTTTTTCCTCCTTTGTCTTTTGTCAGTGAGGTGGGCTCTGCAGTCTTCTTCAAAGGAGGTTGCTGAACTGTGAGGTGCCAAGATGCATGGTTTGAGGCGAGATCAGCCCCCTGGCGGTGGTCAATGTGGCAGGCACCAAGAGATTTCTTTAGGCAGTCCTTGTACCTCATAATTGGCTCAATATTCACATAATCAAGATTTCCTTTCTCCATCATGAAGCTGTAAACGCTTGTGATTTTTTTTTTCCGCATAGAAAAATTGGGTACCTCTCTCCCGATGTGAAACAGATGCCTCATACTATCCTAATGGACAAGATAAACTAATGAGTAAAATGATTGAAACACAATAATCTGCGGTGCTGCAATTGTAGTTAATTGCTGGAGGAACTCAGCCGGTCTCGCAGCGTCCATCAGAGGTAAAAATATATAACCGACGTTTCGGGCCTGAGATTCACCACCCTCGGCGTGGCTAACTCCACTCAGTGTGCGGAGAAAGTTGTTCTATCTCAGACCTGAATGATGATGATTTATTCTGAGATTATGACCTCTGATTCCAGACATGTCAACCAGATGAGACACGAATTCACCATTTAACCTCTCAAAGCCCTTCAGAATTCTGTGCATTGGGCAGCACGGTTGGCGTAGAAGTTAGGGCAACATCTTTGCAGCACCAACGATCGGGACCGGGGTTTGAATCCTGTGCTGTCTGTAAGGAGTTTGCACGTTCTCCCCGTGTCTGCAATGCTTTTCCCCGGGGATTCTGGTTTCCTCCCACTGTTAATTTGGTGTAAATTGGGTGGCACAGGCCTATGGGCCGAAATGGCCTGTTACTGTGCTGTATGTCCAAATTTAAAATTTTTAATCACCTCACATTCTTCTAAACTCGAGAGAATGAGCCTAGTCTGCTCAATCTCTCCTGATAGAATGACCTTTGCTAAAACAACGATCAATCTGATGAAATGTTGCCACATTCCTTCCATCACTCCTTAGATACGTGGACCAACTATTCCAGATGTGCACTCCCTAGAGCGCTATATCATTGGGACAAGGCATCTCTTTCATTCTACTGAGATGCTCTTGTAATAACAGCTCACAAACCATTTGCCTTTTCAATTACTCCCTGAACTTACATATCAATATTTAATGGTTCATCCACGTCCAGGTTTTTCTCAGCACTCAGCCTTTGCAATTACTCACCATTTAAAAAAATACACTGCTTCTCTATTTTTATCCTGCAAAGTAGATGACCTCACGTTTCCACTTACATTCAATCTGCCTTGACTTTAGCCTGTCCACATCTCTCCAAACTACTCTGCATCCCTCTTACAGCCAGCACTGCTGTCAAGTTCATCAGTATGTGTTATTTGATAATCTTCACCTTCTTCTGGCCCTCCATCCCTTAGGATGATGATGGTTCCTTTCAGTCAGTTTGTGGGGTTTGATATGAGGATACCCAGTCCTCAGAAAGGAATAGCAAGTTCATGAATGGATTTAGGTGAGTAGGGGTTGCACAGGTTCAGACCCACCCTCTCGACGTCGCCTCCCAGATCCAGTGGTGTGGTGAGATCCAAGCCGGCAGGAGGAAGTTCTGTTGCAGTGAATGGCCAGACTAAGCTTCAGTGCAAGAGACGCCCTTTATGCGCTTCACAGCACGTGTTTGCTAGGTGGCCGTTGACCCTGAGAGAGGGTTCATCTGCCCTTTGACAGGTCTTGGTTTTTCATTCTGCATGTTGTCTAGCCACCCTCCACACCAGGGAAGGTGGTTTGATTGCCAACCATCTGACCATGAGACACCTGATACCGTGAGTTACATGGTATCAGTAGCATTCAGGCGAGCGACCTGACATGATCCTTGCTTTGCCGACAAGTTTAAGGTACTGACCATCGTAGGTTCAATCCTGCAAAACCCCACAGTAACACAGCTCTTTTTTGAGTATTATTTTCGTTCCGCAAATCTGCACATAGAGCACTTTATCAGCCCGAGAAGGGGAAATGAGGAAACAGTCATCTTAGCTGCATTAGGTTTCAAATGCCAGGTTGGAAATAGCACAAGTTGTGTACATGACCAATCTATGTTGGAGGTGGGTGATTAGACTTGGCAGCTCAGCTTCCTTCAGGAATCTTCCCCTTGACATTGAGGACAGTGCATCGAGTGGAGAACTTTTAGTTTTCACTTATGGTGCTGTTGACTTTGGAGCTCAAAGCACATATTTAACAATTTGAGGCAATTTTTTTTATTGTCGTATGGACAGAGATACAGTAAAAACCTTCATTTTGAGTGCTTCAGGTCAAATAATAACAAATAAACAAATGGTGGTGCAATAATAACAAAGAAATAAACACCAGTGACAGGAACAATGATACAATAGGTCAATTTGTGCATGGCACAGTTACTCCAACGGTTAGCTTGATTCTATCACAGCGCCAGCCACCCGGGTTCAAATCTGGCGCTGTCTGTAAGCGGTTTGTACGTTCTCCCATTGTCTACATGGTTTTTCCTCGGGGGCTCCGGTTTCCTCCCACCCTCCAAAACATACAGGGTTGTAGGTTAATTCGGGTGTAAATGGGTGACACAGATTTAAATGGCCAGTATTGGCTTCTACCGTGTTGTGATTTTTTTTAAACCCTGGTGTTCAATATTAGTTCCTTATTATCCACATAAACTTGATCAATAGGCTGCTATCACTACACCAAATGCTAGGAGGTAGAAACTGGACACTCCTACATTGATGCAACCCATTCATTTTTCAACATAACCCTGAGCACCCCAACAGCCTATGATTGTGAGCAAAGAGTGAAGATTTTGGAAACACTCCACATGCAGTACAAGAAATCAATGAGTTAACATATTTCCATCAACTGATGCATGTCCTGTTCAATCTGGTTGTGTGCTGGGTGAAATAATCAGGAGTAGTTACCGACAAGTTCGCATTATTTACATTTAGATACTTTTTGTTGGTCTGGAAGAATATCATTTAGTTTTTTCTTTGGCTTGGCTTCGCGGACGAAGATTTATGGAGGGGGTAAAAAGTCCACGTCAGCTGACAAGCCCGATGCGGGACAGGCAGACACGGTTGCAGCGGTTGCAGGGGAAAATTGGTTGGTTGGGGTTGGGTGTTGGGTTTTTCCTCCTTTGCCTTTTGTCAGTGAGGTGGGCTCTGCGGTCTTCTTCAAAGGAGGTTGCTGCCCGCCAAACTGTGAGGCGCCAAGATGCACGGTTTGAGGCGTTATCAGCCCACTGGCGGAGGTCAATGTGGCAGGCACCAAGAGATTTCTTTAGGCAGTCCTTGTACCTTTTCTTTGGTGCACCTCTGTCACGGTGGCCAGTGGAGAGCTCTCCATATAACACGATCTTGGGAAGGCGATGGTCCTCCATTCTGGAGACGTGACCCATCCAGCACAGCTGGATCTTCAGCAGCGTGGACTCGATGCTGTCGACCTCTACCATCTCGAGTACTTCGACGTTAGGGATGTAAGCACTCCAATGGATGTTGAGGATGGAGCGGAGACAACGCTGGTGGAAGCGTTCTAGGAGCCATAGGTGGTGCCGGTAGAGGACCCATGATCATGGTTTAAAACGTGCGATGGCATGAACATGTTAGATAATAAATTTTATCATGGAGTCAGAGTTGTTCAGCACAGAAACAGGCCCCTGAGCCCAACACATCCATTTGAATCTAATCCCAATTGATTGCATTGGATCTAAATCCCTTTAAGGCTTACTTATTTAAATGTTCATCAAAATATTTCAGATATAATGATTGTATCTGATTCTACCACTTCCTCTGGGAGCGAGTTTCAGATATCAACCACTCTTTGTGTGGAAAAATCACTCCTCAAATCTCCTTTAAAACTCCACCCTCTCATCTTAGACCTCTCTCCTCTTGTTTTCTGATACCCCGGCCATGGAAACAGGATCCTAGCTCTCTTCCCTTTGTGCTGCCACTTGTGATTTTACAGACCTATATCAGATCTTCTGTCCTCCTGAACAGAACTACACACAGTATTCCAAGCTAGAGTTGTAGGTCCAGTCTTATTACATTGCAACATAAAGTTCCAACTTTTATATACTGTGGCCCCACCTATGAAAGAAGCCATGCCATCCATCTTCACCACCTTGTCTTCCACGTTGACACTTTCATGGAACTAAATCTCAAATTCTTTTTGTACATCCTTATCCCAAAATGACCTGCTTACTATATATGTCATACCCCTATTTAACTTTCCAAACACCACACATTTGTTGAGATTAAATTCCATCTGCCAATTCTCTGCTTAATTTTCCAACTGACCTCTGTCCTGCAGTAGCCTTAGGCAACCTTGTGCTTTCCACAATATCACCAACATTTGGGTCAACCACAAACTTACTGATTATTACTCAGTATTATTAATCTGATTACTTCAGAATCAGAATCAGACTTTAGTGTCATGAACAAGTCACGAAATTTGGTGTGTGCTGCAGCATCAAAGTGCAAACATTCATATTATAACCATCTTACAATAATAAATATATTTTTTAAATAGTGCACGTAAAAGTAAGGCAATGTCTTTGGTTTATTGATCATTCAGGAATCTGATGGCAGAGGCTCTTGTACCTTTTTCCTGGTAGTAGCAGAGTGAGGAGGACATGGCCTGGGTGGTGGGGGTCTTTGAGGATAGAGGCTGCTCTTATAAGACACCATCTCGTGTAGATGTCCTCACTGGTGCCTGTGATGTCTCAGGCCCAGTTAAAGACTCTCTGGAGTATTTCTTGTCCTGAGATTTGGTAACCCCATACCAGACAGTGATGCAACCAGCCAGAATGCTGTCCACAGTACACCAGTAGAAGTTTTCGAGTCTTCGGTGACGTACCGAATCTCCTCAAACACCTGGCGAGCCTTCTTCATGATTGCATCGACATGGGGGTTCCAGGACAGATCCTTAAAACCCTTCCTTCTGATCCACATGTTCATCTGTGTTCTCCTATTATTTATATTCTCCCTGAAACATGGGACAGCAACGAATCCAGAGATTATGACTTCAGAGGTCCTACGTTTTCAAAATTTAAGATTCTGTTGATTGTCATGTGCACACAAAAAAAATTTCCTTTGTTTATCCTGCAAAGGCAGAGTTACCAAACAATCCAATGGCATGATTCAAATCAGAAAGAGAAGCAAACGTGAGTCCCCTCAGAAACAATGAGTGCCTGTGGATCCCACCACCTCCTCCAGAGTCTCTGTAACCTCCACGACACATCGTTCAGTGGTGAACCAGAGCTCAAAGCCCTAAGTCCCTGACCGCTGGTTCCAAGTCCATGAGTCATTAGGAGGCCATCAGCATCCAAGCTTCTTGGGAACTGGCTCACCATGGCCTCTACATGAATCTTTGACCTGATTCAAGCTACCTAGAAGTCGGTCATCATAAGCCTCCAGCCTGGTGTCTGCTCAGCCTTCTGCCTACCTCAAGAGTTCTTCCCACTTTCCAAGAGTTCATCCCAATTTCTACCCAAATTCCTAGGTGTCAACATCTCCAAAGATCTGTCCTGGGGTCTCTGTGTCAATGCAATCACGAAGAAGGCTTACTTTGACGAGTTTGAGGAGATTTTGTATCCCACTAAAGACTTGCAAATTCTGTCTGGTTGCATCACTGTCTGATATGGAGGTGCCAATGCACAGGGCAAGAAAAAGCTACAGAGAATAATAAGCTCCACCAGCACTATCATGGGCATCAGTCTTCACTCCCTTGAGGTCAGTGTCTCAAAAAAGCAATTTATAATCATCAAGGACGCTCAACACCTCTTCACATTGCTACCATCAGGAAGGAGGTACAGGAGCTTGAAGATAATCACCCAGCGGCACAAGGACAGCTTCTTCCCCTCCGCCATCAGATTTCTGAATGGACAATGAACCACAGATACCTCCTCACTTTCTCTTATTTTTGCACTAATTTTCTAGCAATATTTTGCACTGTGAATCCTACCACAAAACAACAGATTTCATGATAATAAATTCTGATTCTGAGTACTACAACCTTTAGTCATTCTTCCTCCTCCTTCCAAATGTTCTCTGCCCAATCTTATTTATCAATTGCAGAATTAAAGGCTTTCAAGGAGTTGGTGTCTCTTCTTTGTTTGAAACTGAGCACCTTGTGCTCAGAGTAAGAGCTGGAAGAGGTGCACAAGTGCAAAGAAAGGCTTGTTACTCTGCGAAATCATGAGCCATGTGCTTAGATGTGCAGGTGTCTCCATTGCATTTCAGTAGGTCCCTCTGTAGCAGGTCTCAGAGGGAAGTGGAGGCAGCAAAGAGTACCAACACAACTCTCTGTCTGACTGTTAGACCCAAAACCAGCTCGTTCGACATGATTAGAAATCCACCCACGCAAATCATTATTTTTTCCTTTGCCCCTTGCGGATTTAACAGGTTGACTAAGCATCCGAAAAAGTGCCCAATTACCACTTTGGCATTTTTAAATAATAGTAATTTTCAATGCAAGCTTAGAAATATACTCTGTGCAGCAATCCAACTGGAACAAAGTTACTAAATGAGGTATTGGGTGCATGCAAGGGACACAAAAGACTGGATACTATAATCTTGAGCAGAAAAAAACTTCTGGAGGAACTCAGCATGTCAGGCAGCATCCACGGAGAAGGAAACAGTCAATATTTTGGGCCAAGTGCCGACCTCAGAACTGGCTCTGAACCAGTGTCAAGACACCAAATGTACAACTCTCAATGCCATAGCTCACAGTTTTAAACTTGTCCTTCCAACATGAACTCTTTGGCAGGCAGTCCAAAAAGGCAAGGTAAATTCTGTCCTCTCCTTCCCATCTACTGCCTCTCCTTTAACTGAGCCCCTCATTTAATTTTAATTTTATTTACAACATGGTAGAACCTGATTCTGGCCAGGCTGCCCTATTACACCCAATTAACCTGCAACCTCGTACATTTTGCAGGGCAGGAAGAAATCAGAACACCCAAGGAAACCCAAAGCAGGTCATGCCGAGAATGTACAAACTCTTTGCAGACAGTGCTGGATTTGAACCCTGGTTGCTGGCACTGTAATAGAGTCTTGCTAACCACTTCGCTGACTGTGTTGCCCTTAAAGGCATTAATAAATGTGAATCAAGATCCAATCGCATCATTTAGAATTTTGATGGTGTTTTGCCTCAAGTCTTGAAAGCTGTAAGCAGAATGAAAAGGCAAAGCTGTCAGTTGTAAACTTGGTTCTAGAACGTGGAAGGTTGGGACTGTTCTCCTGGGCCCTCCCACGAAAGTTGAGTCCTTCCTTCCCAACCCTGCTGAAAGGCTGAAAGGCCACACTTCAACAACTTGGCTGGTTGTCAAACAGCAGGCTCTACTGACATGGAGCCAGATCTGCCCTTCCACACAGTCCATTGCTCAAAAGGCAGAGGCCTTAACCATAGATCATTTATCTCCTTCACCTCTCCTCTGGGTGGTCCTCACCTTCCACCCCAACAACTTCCACAGTAAAGGGATTACACTTTGCCTTCCATGCCACTAGGAGCATGTCTTCCTTTTCCCTTTTAACATTCCAAAGGGACTTTTCCATTCAAAAATCCCTGGCTCACCCTCCATCTCCACCACCCACTCCCTTCTCACAGCACTATCCCATGCAGGAAATGCACCACCCACTGAATCCACTCCTTCCAGTGAGGACTTAGAGAATTAGGGGAACATTAGGGGGAACTTCTTTACATAAACTGGTGGGAGTATGGAATGAGCTGCCAACTGAAGTGGTGAATCCGGGCTCAATTTTAACATTTAAGAAGAATTTGGACAGGTACATGGATGGGAGGGTTATAGAGGGCCATGGGACTGGGTGCAGGTCAGTGGGACTAAGCAGAAAAATAGATGGGCCAAAGGGTCTGTTTCTGTGCTGTAATGTTCAATGGTTCTATGGTTCTAAAATAGCTTCAACCTCAAATCAAACCACTGAGATGCCTCACGTAATGTTTCATTCAGTCTAAAGCTATCATCATTAGAAAATAGAGAGTACAACACAGGAGCAGGCCCTTCTGCCCACAATGTCCGTGCCAGCCACAACACTAAATCAAATTAAATCTCTACAGTTCAGATGTTTCAATTTATCCTGCCCTACAATTCTTTATGGATCAGATTTTACGACATTGAACATAACAGTTTCAGGTTTCAGTAAGGGTGTTCATCAATTTGAAATTCACTGTGAGTAATTTACGACATTCTTCCAAAACACACAAGATAATCTCTGAAGTCATGTTAAAGTTCCATTTGTCATTTTCTAAAGAACCTTTTTGAGAATTCCACAAAACGATCCCAGAGCGAACAGCATTATTATACAACAGCCAGAGAGGAAACCTAATGCTGCCAACAAGACAGCCTTAGATGTTGCTATGGCAATATGTCTGCATGACATCATGTAGAGCAATTAATTCGGGATCTTCAGTGGTTCAAATGATAAGACTAGAAATGTATGCTTGACTTGGTTTCTACAGCCATGGTGGTTTTGAGTTCTGCAGTAACAGAGGCACCGTGACACATTTGAGTGAAGCTACTGACGGGAATTGAAGGGGAGTGAGTCATGAGGGGCAACAGTCCAGTAACAACAAGCTAGTTTTGTGTCAAAAGAAAACTTTTTTTTGATGTAACTGTTCTTGATTTTAGTTCTTGATCTTACATGATGCAGCTCACAGCTATTTCTCTCTGGCACACATATCAGAATGACAGCGTGCGCAGCTCAAAGTGCAATTAGTTACATTTCCATCTAATCTACATCTGGCTTTGTAGTGCTGCCAAGTCTGAATGCACAAGGCTGAAAGGAATAGGGTACAAAGCTTCATCATCTTGGATTCCGATCAAGGCCTTCAACTCAAGAAAATCATATATTTTTGGAGTTGAAGAACTGAGGAATAATTTAGCCCCTGCTTCTCTCCTCATGCCACACTCTCCCAACCAAAGGACATTGCTGATGCCAAGACCCAAGGCACTTTGCTTCTATATTATGGATGAGCCAAGGAGCCTGTTTCCATAACCGTGCCTTTCTGTGACTCTTATGAAAGAAAAAAAAAGGTGCTGCGCAGGCTGTAAAAATAAAGGAAAATGTAAACTCATGCAAGAAAGAGAAGTATAGTCAATGGAAAGTACCAGTCACATTCTATAAAGAAGCAGAAAGAATGAACCAACTTTCTTTACATGTTATATTCAGAGTGTTTATAAAGTATATACCTTGCCTCAGTCATTTGGACTCTCCTCTCTTGAGGGAGAAGACACAATGGCAGTAAGGTTAGCACAGTAGTTAGCGCAACACTATTACAATGCCAGCGACCTGGGTTTGAATCCCGCGCTGTCTGTAAGGACTTTGTACGTTTTCCCTATGTCTGCTTGGGTTTTTTCCATGTCTGCTTGGGTTTTCTTCAGGTGCTCCGGTTTCCACCCACCATTCAAAACATAAGGGAGTTGTAGGTCAATTGGATGTAATGCCCGGAATTGGCTTCATCTTTGGCCGAAAGGGCCTGTTACTGTGCCATGTGTCTTTAAAAGAAGCAGACTGCTCACAAATACAGGCCAGTAAAACTAATTAAGCAGATGGCGTTTGGTTAACTGGAAAGTTAACATTCTAATTCTGTGTATATTGTGATTAATTTAGACTGGTCATTAATAAAATGACTGAAATTATGAATCAGTCTAACCTGTATGATGAGCCATTTACTTTAACTAATATGATAACAAGATCCACAAAAACAATATTATATATAAAGAGAACATTAATTTTAACAATTTAAATGTGGTCGGCTAGAGGAAACTTTCTATAGTTCCCAGATTGATATTTACCCCAACCCCAGTTTTTCTGTCAGCTAACTCTGGGCTGCAAATAGGTTGCTGTGGCAACCATACCTACCTAATGTGCTTTACAGAATTCTTCATATCAGATATTATTTATTGTTAAGTAATAAAACAAAAATCCAATATTACACAAAATATCCTTTAGTATTTAGGTAAGACATTAGCATTGCTCAGTGCCCCTTACTGTCAGAGAAAGAGAAGCATAAGTCTCCCAGAGACACTGAGTGCCCATGGATTCATCTCCAGTGCTCCCATAGACTCCAGTTCATTTCAAACCAGTGCTCCCATAGACTCCAGTTCATTTCAAACCATTGGCAACCTGAGCCCAGATCCAAACCTCTGACACGATAAGAAAGCCTTCAGCACCCAGGGCCCTTCAGGAACCCTTCTTGCCCTCAGCACCTTCTCGAATCCTGGTTCCAATACATGGATCTCATGAGTCCTTTGACATCACCCACAGCCCACAAGTTGTGTGGGTTCTTTGCCTGGCAGTCACCAACAACTCGCCACCCGTGTGTGTCCTTCAGCCATGGAGCCCCTCGCTGGTCCACCACCATGGTCACTGTCCTTGGGATCATCTCCTCTGCTTATGTTTCTCAGCAGGCAGTGTTCTCATTATTGGTGCCCTGCACCAGTCCTCTCCTTCTTTAGAGTCTGCAACCCCCTCGTGCCCACTACTGAAACCAGGCGCCATCATCTTGGGCTTGAACCATGTCGGGGGATTTTAAACAAAACACCGTCAGCCTCTTTAAAAGGCTGTTTAAAGCCCGTCCAGAGCCATTGGCAATACAACTGGGCAGTAGGACCCCACGGGGGGAGTGCTGTGTCTCCGCTTCCCACTCTCCAAGGGTCCACGCCATTGGCAGCACTGCACTACAACAGCTCCAGGAGTCCTTCTATTTTTTTTGAAGATTATTAATATAAATGTTATTACATATGTTTCTAATAATTACAACTTTCCATATGATGCTTATACATTTCTGTATTAACAATTGATTGTACTTCCCGTTCATTTGGAATCTTCTCTTTAGATTTCATGTTGACCCTGACACACCACAGTCTATGTATTGCCTCCCTCTGATGTACACTCTCTACATATTCTACTCTGCTCTTCTCTCCTTCCTCTTATCAAGGCCATTGTGGAATATGATTCTTTGGATAGTAACAATTTGTATAAGATATTTCCTATGTTTGAACCTGAATACTTGAAGTTGGTGGAATAACCATTCAGGGATCAGAACTCAAGCTACATAATACATACACACATTCAAACTATGGGATAGTGAGCCATGGGATATTTAATGATCTTTCATGCCTGGGGCTATCGCTCCAGTGTTGCCTTGAGTAGAAGCTTAACAGGTATACCTGAGATAATTGTGATTTACACAAATATATTCTGCAAGAAAAAGATTGTAGCTTAAAGTCCCACCTTAGAGCGATGGACATGAAAATATGAGGTTCTGTGTGGATCCAAGGAAGCTGTAAGATGAGACTTACTGCAAAGCCCTTTCTGCCCTCTTAACTGGGGCTACCAGTTTTATGGAGTTCTTTAATAGAGCAATAGGGGACTTATACGTGAACAAAGAGAGGCTGGAGGAATTCAGTAAGTCTGGCAGCAACCACGGAGAGAAATCAATGCTTGGGTCAGGGCCTTTTATTGGCACTCCCAGGGAGTTATCCCTGGTTACTGCCAATTTCATCCCTTCAGTCACTATCGCCAAACAGATTTTCTGGTGTTATCACTGCTACCATCAGGACGGAGGTACTGGAGCCTGAAGACAAACACCCAATGGTACTAAAATAGGTTCTTCCCCTCTGCTATCAGATTTCTGAACAGACAATGACCTCAGGCATGACCACACTTTCTTCTCTTCTTTTGCATTAATTCACTTATTTTTAAAACGTAACATAACCATTTTTGCATCTCTAATGCTGTTGCAAAAGAACAAATTTCATGACACGTTCAGGACACTAAACCTGATTCTGATTCTATAATTGCTGATCTCTTCTCCTTGTTTTGACACAGGTTGAGTACTCCTTATCCAAAATGCTTGGGACCAGAAGTGTTTTGAATTTTGGAACACCATTTTAAAAAATGCACTCATTCACTCAGACTTAAAGACACTTGCATTCACATTATAATACAAATATTTACATATGCACAAATTAACTAAAGTACTTGTGGTGATACACCATTCGCCTACTGCAGGGAGCAACCTGTGTACCTGCAGGAAGATCACCGGAGGACAAACCACACCTGGCTGGCTGTCAATCAGCAGACCTGAATGGATCAAGCCCCACCTGGTCGGCTACCAATCATCTGCCGGGATATAAGCTACATCCGGCCCCTCGAGGTCAGTCATTCAGAGTGCAGCCGAATACAGCAGAAGATTAAACCCTGTTGTTTAGTCTTTACAACTCTGGTGTCTATTTGCTGTCACCACAGTGTATCACAATACCGTAGACATATATTGAAAAATCTACACTCAATAATGCACTACTTATCTCTGCTATGTCCCGTTCTCCAATCGGGATTTCTGAACTCTATTTGTTTGTAGCCTCCGTCGGTCGTGATTGACCATGGGTACTGCACCTCTGGTAGTCACTGAGCGGAGTGGCCTCTCCAGGGAACAAGCCAGGGCAGAAGTGATATGGAGATCTGAGTGTTGCCCATGCAGTGGGACCCATCTCTCTATGCTAATGACAGGTGCAAAGGAATGACCATCACAGGAGTTGCCAAGCCAGTGCTGAGTACAGCAGTCAGCCGCCTTCGGGACTCCAACTCTGGATTTTTCCTCAGGGTTTACTCCCAAAGCCTGTCCCATGAGCAGGTATAGCCACAAGACAATGGGGGTTTGAAATCAGAACTTTCCTCTCCTAGGTGAGTTACCATTCGTGGTTAAGAAGCCCCATCTGCCCAGAACAACGGTTTCAAGGCACCAGTGGTCTTCCTTTGCTCCTTCTCCTGCCAGTGAGAACAGCTCTGCCATGCATAAGAACCATGCTACATGTGAAGGCCAGGATTTGCTTATCAGAGCATTTGTGTAGCAGTGGAAGTTCATCTCCACTACCACCCTTCAGCTATCTCTACCTTTAGAGCCTGAACTCTATTACATATTACCTTATGAGACCACAGACTAAAAAATTTTCAGATTTTGCATCATTTTGGATTTTGGGTATTCTCTCTGTAACTTTCAGTGTTGCACTAATTTTAATATTTAAGTAAAGATTTTAAATCCAGGTTAATTTTGTCTCAACTCAACAGGATGATGAGAAAACCCAAAGTCAGACAACAAGAATTTCTCTGGCCGTCAAGGGTTAAAGCTTAGCAACCAGTTAAGTGTATAATGAGATTGTGGAAAATCAATTATACACTTGTAACGAAGGCCCTGTTGTACTCAGTTCATTGAAGTCCCCTATCTATTGCCATACTTAGTTCACACAGCACATCATTGCTCTAATATACCACTGAGAAATTGTATGGAAACAGTGTTATCACCCTTGAGAACCTCTCAATGGAAATACTGACAACCAATCCCTAGCAGGTTTACATCCAAGATATTTGATATAACATTTGAGTGGTTTATTCAATCAGATGCATTGCTGGAGGGAAATATTCATGATAGATCAGTAAATAATGGTATGGGTCCGCATACCTCCTGCACCAGACCTGCAGGGGGAATACGTACGAGAGTTTCATAAGAATAAGAACGATGCAAAGATGCATTAAAATTCTTACCTGCTGCATCCATGCAGAGACGCAGCAACCAAGATGGGGACAATCTGACCAGTGAACCACAAGTGGGAACACAAACTGAGGCATTCACTGCATGGATTTCGATAGTGGCAGCTTGAGTGCTCAAAATGCCCTTTTTCATTGCTTCTAAATGACAAAACTGACAAAAGGCAAAGGAGGAAAAACCCAACACCCAACCCCAACCAACCAATTTTCCCCTGCAACCGCTGCAATCGTGTCTGCCTGTCCCGCATCGGACTTGTCAGCCACAAACGAGCCTGCAGCTGACGTGGACTTTTTACCCCCTCCATAAATCTTCGTCCGCGAAGCCAAGCCAAAGAAAGAAAAAGAAGAGAAATGTTATTGATTTTCAAGTTCAAGAAGGTCATTACAAAAGACGTGTTTTGGCCTGGAATGACTTCCGGGATCAGATACAATAATTACATTTAAGAGGCTTCAAGATAGACACATGAATCTGAAGGGGATGGAAGGATATCGCTCGAGTTCAAACAGCAGAGCTTTACTTTGATTTGGGTACAGACACGTGGGTCAAAGGTCTTGTTCCTCTGTTTTATTATTATATGCTCTTTGTTCTTTTTCTGGATATCTTCATGTCAATGACTCAATGCTTCTTTACATGAGTCACACCATGTAGGTGACACTAAGTCTGTGTTGGATGCAAATCGAGTGATGTCCTTTCCATGACTCCTTCTCTCAGAGGATGACCAGGGAGGTTAGAGCGCTTTGAAGAAGCAACCATCTTCCATCACTTCTGAAGTGAATGGGCTTCATGAATTCTGTGCTGGATGAGATCTGACTGAAGTAGGTCCCATCGTATGTCTTCAATATTTCAAGTTCCACCCAACAATAATACCGACCTTCCCAATCTATTAATTTCACCCCCAACCTCTCTCCCAATTGCCTCATGCCAAACTTTAAAACTCCATCTGCCTCCAACCCACTACGGTTCATCCCAAACATCTGGATCCCATCCCCATTGATTCTGGCCTTCTTTTCCCCAATCTCCAACCTTGGTTCCAGATCATTTCGCCCATGCGAAGGTGTGCCATGCCAATTCTGCAGGTTTACAGTAGCAGATGCACAGCTTGTGTCCAGAATGTTCAAATGTCACAAACCAGCTTTGTTAAGGCCAATTACAGTGCCCTCCATAATGTTTGGGACAATGATGCATTTTTCCTTTATTTGCCATGTGCTTCACAGTTTTAAATTTGTAATCAAATAATCCACATATAATTAAAATGCACATTCCAAGATTTTATTCAAGGTGATTAGCATATATTTTAGTTAGACCATGTAGAAATCACAGCACTTTTTATACATAGTCTCCTCATTTCACGGCATCATAATGTTGGGCACATTTGACTTCACAGTGTTTGTGAATATTCATGCATGTTTAATTGCTTCATTGGTGCAGGTATAAGAGAGCCAAGCTTGCTGCAAAGCTTTTGATCACCTTTGGAGTTGCCATTTTTCAGTATGAGAACCAGAGTTGAAAGTCAAAGAAGCCATTATGAGGCCGAAAAACAAGAATAAAACACCCAAATTAAAATCAACAGTTTGAAACATTATTAGGAAGAAAGGGTGTACCGTTGAGCTCCTGTAATCGCAAAGGGACTGGTCTTCCAAGGAAGATCTCCACTGCTGATGACGGAAGAATTCTCATCATAATGAAGAAAAATCTTCAAACATATGTATGATAGAAATGCTCTTCTGGAGGTAGGTATGGATATATCAATGACTACTGTCTGCAGAAGACTTCATGTACCCAAATACAGAGGCTACTCTGCAATTTTCAAAACATGGAAAAGGTGGTATGCTTTGGATCTTAGGCAGTTCCTTTATGCCTCCACACTTCGCTCTTATCATCACTCTGATACAGATTAATCTTTGTTTCGTCTGTCCACAAACCTTTTTTCAGAATTATGCAGCCTCTCTTAAATACTTATTGCCAAATTGTAATCTGGCTATATTATTTCTGCGGCTTAACAGTCTTGCAATGTATTTTTGTTCATGAAGTCTTCTGTCGATAGCAGTCATTGTTATCGCTATACATCCTCCTGAAGAGTGTTTTTGATCTGCTGGGCCTACTTTTGGGTTTCTTTCTTTATTATGATGTCAATTCACCTGTCATCGGCAGAGGAGATTGCCAATCCCTTTGCAATTACTGAGCTCACCAGTATGTACTTTCTGCTTAATGATGCTCCAAACTGTTGGTTTGAGTAATCCTAAGGTTAGGTCAATGTCTCTTACTGTTTAATTCTTGCTTTTAAGCCTTATAATAGATTTTTTTAGTCTTCTATTGGCACAACTTTGGTCCCTTTGTTGAAAAATGGCAACTACAGACTCCAAAGGTGATCAAAAGCTTTGCAGCAAACCTAGCTCTCTTATATCTGCACCAATGAAACAATTAAAGCTGCCTGAGTACACTTGTGAAGTCAAATGTCCCCAGCTTTATGGTGCCCTGAAATGAGGGGACTATGTATAAAAAAATGCTGTAATTTCTACATGGTCAAACCAAAATGTATACAAATAACCTTGAATAAAATCTGGAATGTGCACTTTAATTACATGTGAATTGTTTGATTATAAATTTAAACCTGTGGGAGCACAGGGGAAAAAAAAGGAAAAAAAAGTGTCTTTGTCCTAAAAATTATAGAGGTCACCGTAGTTCCTGGCCCCTAATGTCTGGTTTGTGGATGAGATGGAAGATGCGATTATACTTCTTGTTCCATTTTGTTCCATTGGCATCGCAAAGGTGGCATTAATTCTGTAAATTAACCAGAGATCCTGTGGAAATCTTCAGTCAGCCTCTGTCAGGGATGGACAAGTGTGGCCAAAAACACTGGACAACAAATTTTTTTAAAAGGTTTGCTTTCTGAAAACAAATTGGGGATAACCAAGATAATTTTAGATTTTCTGCATCAGTAGGAAATTGGAGAAACATTAAATTAACTTCTATTGAATTTAGTATGTTTATTCACATAATGATGCCGACACATTGTGTTAGTTTGACTGACCTGAAAATGTTTTGCCGTTGATTTTCGTTTGTACTCAACACCTGATACCGTTTGTGTCAGTGTCCAACAACAGTCAGCCAGCTTTGATGGATTCGCTTTCCCATGGTTGCAAGGTCCTGGTGAAACCTTTCACCAAGTTCATCCTCTCTGCACCAAGATCAGCAGGGAAGACGTCCAAGTGCGAATGCAGGGAATGAATTTTCAATGACACATTGCACTTCATGGTTTTGTAGCTTGAAGTAGACTTAAAATGGGACAGGAAAGCACAAAAATAGTTTATATCTAAAAATTGCTGCATGATAGGAACAAAAGAGTAAGGAGGTCGCAAAAGCAGGAGGTGAGAGGTGGAGAAGGAAGGGAGGAGACAGCAGCAATCAAAGGGATGAGGGATGGCTAGGTGTATAAAGAGGGAAGGGGGAGGAGAGCTGGAACAGGGAGGGGAAGGGGAAGGGGGGAAGAGGAGAGCAGGTTAACAGAAACTGGAAAAGTTGATATTAATGCCATCCAGCTGGAGAGTGCCCAGACGGAAAATCAGGTTTTAATCCTCCAGTTTACTGGTGGTCTTGGTGGGATCGTACATAAGGCCATCGACGGACATGTGAGTATGGGAGTGTGACACAGAACTGAAATAGTTGGCTACTGGGAGGTCTCTGTCACTGGTAACAGAGGAAGCGAAGGTGCTCAGCGAAGCGATCTCCCAATCTGCGTCCAGTCTCTCCAATGTAGAGAAAGCCACAAAGGGAGAACCAGATACAGTAAATCAATCCTGAGGAGACACGTGAAGTGATGCTTCATCTAAAAGGCTTGCTTGGGGCGCTGGACTTTGGTGCAAAGTCGGCGTCAAGGGATGGGGAGGGGGGAGCATCTGTGCACTAGATGCTAGTGACACTTGATGCACATTAGTGATGCGGGTGGGGGTGGAGGCAGGTCTGACGGCGAGCGCTGACAATTACCATATGGGGGTCACAGTACCTCGCTTGGGGGGGGTCAATGCCCACAAATGCACCCCTTGGCGCCAACCCTGTACCACAGTTCGGGGCCCCAAACAAGCCTTTCAAGTGAAGCAACACTTCACTTGTGTATCCACACGATTGATTTACTGCATCCGGTTCTCCCTTTGTGGCCTTCTCTACATTAGAGAGACTAGACACAGATTGGAAGATCGCTTCACTGAGCATCTTCGCCCTGTCTGCACCAGTGACAGAGACCTCCCAGAAGCCAACCATTTCAGTTCTGTGTCACCCTCACATGTCTGTCCATGGCCTTATGTACTATCCCACCAAGACCAAATTGGAGGAACACACCTAATTTTCTGTCTGGTCACTCTCCAGCCAGATGGCATTAACATCAGCTTTTCCAGTTTTTGCTAACCTCTCCTCTCCCTCCTTCCCCTTCCCCTTCTCTTCATCCTTCCAGGTCTCCTCCCCCCTCCCTCTCTATTCACCTAGCCATCCCTCCTCCCCTTGATCACTGCTGTCCCCTCCCTCCCTTCTTCACCTATCACCTTTTGGCTTTGCAACCACACCTCCCCCCCCCCCACTCTTTTGCTCAGACACCCGCCAACATTTTTCCATACCTAGATGAAGGGCTCAAGCCTGAAACGACAGTATGTATTTTTACCTTTGCTAGATAAAGGACACTGTTTGGCCTGCTAAGTTTCTCCAGCATTGTGTTTTTACATCAACCACCGTGTCTACTGATTTTCACGTTTTACTTCTGAAGAGGGGAGATAGCCTCCATCGACAAGCCAATGGCTGTCAAGAGGAAAATTGGAATAATGCCACATCATTCCCAGGGCAGCCCAAGAGGAATAATATTTTAAGATCTAACGGTCCTATGGGATTTTCTAGAAGTGTTGCACCTTGAGGGATTAATTACCTTTCTCTAGTGAAGTTCTAAGGGCCTTATTAAGGCCACAGTAGACCACATGTCACCTCTCAGTGGGGTACAGTTTTAGCGAGGGTTGAGAAGTGCAATTAACAAAAACCCAAGGCTATCTCCCAAGTTATAACATGGGGAAAAGAACATCAAGGCTGTTGAGAAAACCTTGGGGTGCAAGGTAATTGGAACTCTGAGCCAGCTCACTCAGTAGGTTGAGGTTTACATTTGGTACTGTGCTGAGGTATAGTGAACACCTTTCCTTTGAGTGTTATTGAAAGCCTGGAAAAGAGTCACCACACTCTAGTGCCATATTAAAGTAAGGGAAGAAAAAAGAAAGGCAGTGAGATATGGAGGAAATGGTTTCCCCAGAGAGTGCTGAACCTGTGGCATTTTCTGCCTGACGGAGGGGTAAAAGTTGCCGCGTTAAGTGTATTTGAGAGACAAAGAGAGAGATTTTTGAATAATATGGGGAATGAAGGATAATGGGGAGGAAATGGGTAAGTGGAGCTGTGTCCATATCTGGATAAGCCATGAACTTATTGAATGGCGAAGTCATCTTACTGGGTCAGATGAATCTGTTCTTATGTTCCTTGCTACAATCTACATTTTTAAAATAATCCTCCTGTAAGGCAGCTGGGATGTTTTTTCCAAAATAACTACAAGCCTTTTGCTCATTACCCTATAGATGTTGTGCGACCCGCTGAGTTTCTCCGGCACTTTTGTGTTTTGCACTACAGTCACAGTGACTGTAGACTTTTTTGTTTAACTATAAGCTATAAATGTTGTTGTTTTGATCCGTGGTTGGAACTTGGGGACCTTTTTAGAAAAGGTCGAAAATGTGAAGGATTGCAAAGGATCAGTCATTGACATCAGTCAGAAAAGAGATGCTGGATCTCCAGATGTCAGAATCAGAATCAAATTTATTGTCATGAAATTTGTTGTTTGTAGCAGCATCATAGAGCAAAAGAAGAGAAAATGAGGTCATTTCTGTGGTTCATTGTCCATTCAGAAATCTGAAGGCAGACAGGAAGTAGCTCATGTACCTCCTTCCCAATGGTAGCAGCCTGAAGTGAGCATGGCCTGGGTGCGAGGGTCTTTGAAGTTAGAGGTTGCTTTCTTGAGACACCATCTCCCTCAGATACTGAGGGATGTAAGAAAGTGGAGATGTTCCAGAAGCTCAGTAATCTTAATGAAGGGCAGAGCAGGGTCAACTGCCCTGACCTTGATTATTTCAAACCTTAAATCTTTCATCACTCTCTGACGAAATCGGTGACCCTCAGTAAAATCTCCAGGAAACAAAGATCAAACTTGCCCTGGAAATGGTTTCTCCTTTTTGGTTTTGTTCTGCTTACCAGGAGATCAATGCTTGGCGATTGAATTTTGTCCGGGAATGAGGTGCATGGTAGATTTTATATGCCATCCCACCATATCTTGACAAGCTGGTGATTCCAGTAAGAATGATGGAAACTTGTGCTCAGTTGAAAAAAAGTATCAAGGAAACTTTCCTTTTAAAAAATGAAAAAGCATATAGGTCAACAGTCAATGCATACGTTTACCATTAACATCCTGCTACTCAAGTTTTTCAAACATACAAATAACTTGAAGTATATGTGATCCTTAGTTTCTTTAAGAATGATCAAAATGGGCATTAGTTTCACTGGTATGTGACAGCAGCTCACTAAGTATTCCAACTTCACCCAATGGGAACAGTATGACTCATTTCGAAAGCCCCAAATAAATTTACTGGAACTTGCTGAATGTTGAATTTAAAAGGGAGCCAGTGAATGTCATGCAGATCGACCAAGCATGCAGTGTTCGAGCTGCATTATGTCCCATTATAGTCTATCACGTTAGGATACATGCACTTTTCATTAAAATAAATTTGTGACGGAGATCCGAATGTGGTTAGATATTTTAAATATTGGTCACCAGCACTTTGCACATGGCTGGGCACTGTTCCTTTTTTTTTAACTCATCTTTAATGTCAACCCTTTTTTTTTTGGCTATGACCCTCTGAGGACTCTGCTCAAAATTTATGGGCCCCCTTCCCTGTGAAGCGGTCAAGTTTTGGTTTCTTCTAGACCTCTCTCCTATGGACTATATAAGAAAAAAATTATGTTACACGAGGTGGAAAAAAAAGACAAATCTATTGCTTAAATGTGTTGTTGCCCTAAGGGAGTTGCAGGGCCCCCATTGAAAACAACTGTGCTGGATAACCTCAGAAGGCGAAAGAAATATCCTCTCAGCATTTGCGTTGTTGACCATCCAACATAATCTTATAAATTTCAATAACACAGGGCCTCATTCTTCGAAACTTCAATGATCATCAACTGGCTCAGAA
Organism: Narcine bancroftii; assembly: GCF_036971445.1. Classification (NCBI taxonomy): domain Eukaryota; kingdom Metazoa; phylum Chordata; class Chondrichthyes; order Torpediniformes; family Narcinidae; genus Narcine; species Narcine bancroftii. The sequence continues at coordinate 300,103,346 of NC_091471.1, read as the reverse complement.
TGACCTATCATATATGAAATATGATCCATTGATATCGCAAACGAACCTCATTGTGGCCTTGAACTGTTGACTGCACTTTTTCTCTGCAATACCTGATAAACTTAAGTATGGGTTGATTTGCCTGAATAGCATGCAAAACAAAGCTTTTACAGTATATCTCAGGTGATGATGAAAAAAAATTCAATTTAATTCAATATTATCCTTTCTTCTCACTAATCAAAAAAGTGACCTTCTCCTGCCTCCAACGGAAGTCTATCTCCATGTCAGTAATATACACCTCTAGATCACGAATCCAAAGTGGGACAAGTGAGCTTGAAGTTCTAGCAACAGCCTTGTAAATCTTCTCTTTACTCTTTAAATTTTATTGATATCTTTTGCAATAATCTAATCGACTAAAATAGGACTGAATCACCCTTTCCATCAGCTTTCTAATCTATCCAAAGAAGCTGACTCATCCATACTCTTCTGAAGTTACCTAAACCAAATTGCTTTTAAATATTAAAATCAGCCTCTGGGTTGATGTTAGGTCCAAGAGAAGGGAGGGGTGTACCTGAACCAGTTTTATCTTGTGAATGTAGAATGTCTGAATGGTTGAGGCAATTGTGAGTGTGCAAGGTCAAAGGTGTGAGTTTGCACATTACCTTGGAGCATCTAGTGCCACTTGCCTAGCAGAACAGAAGCTGATGAGGGAAAGGTACAACCACTTTCATGTTCAGAATGCTCTGCCCCTATCGTCAAGGAAAATTATCTTGAAGAGCAGAAAAAAAAACACACCAGAGCTTCAAAGAAAGGCCTGAATTTCCCTCCGTACCCATCAAGAACACCTGCTGAGACACAAGGCACTTACCCAAAACCTCAATTTAAACAAACTGCACATATTGTTCTTACAGACAAAACTGTATTTAGTCTTGCAGACATATAAATTGGCTATTCAAAACAGGGTATGGAAAACACAGATTGCCATAATTCATGTACCTCCTTACCTTCCTGCCCCTGTACCTCTCCTTTATTCCAATCCCTCTATCTCACTTCTTTATCTCCAAGTCTCTACCCTGTTCCCTCCACACCTATACTCCTCTATATCCCAATGTGCCTAGACCTTCAATTCCCTCAACCTTTAATTTTCCCCTCTCTCTATCCTTGAATTTGACAATTTGAGAATCAAGGATTATTATTAGAATCAGAATTTATTGACATGAACAAGTCACAGTGCCAGCGTCAAAGTGCATTCATATAAACCACTTTACAAAAATAAATAAAAATAGTGCACAGAAAGTGTCTTTGGTTCATTGATCATTCAAGAATCTGATGGCAGAGTAGATGAAGCTGTCCTTGTGCCACTGTGTTGTCTTTAGGACCCTGTATCTTTTTCTGATGGTAGCAGAGTGAAGAGGGCATAGCCTGGGAGGTGAGGGTCCTTGAGGATAGAGGCTGCTTTCTTCAGACACTGATTCTTGTAGATATCCTCGATGGAGTGAAGTCTGGTGCCTGTGATGTCATAGGCTGAGTTAACAACCCTCTGGAGATTTGTCTTGTCCTGAGCGTTGGCATCTCCATACCAGACAGTGATGTAACCAACCAGAATGGTCTCCGTGATGCACCTGTAGAAGTTTTCGAAAGTCTTCGGTGACATACCAAATCTCCTCAAACACCTCACGAAGTATAGCCGCAGACGAGCCTTCTTCATGATTGCATCAATCTGGAGGCTCTAGGACAGATTGTCAGAGTTGTTGACACGCAGAAATTTGAAGTTCTTGACCCTCTCTACTACTGAGCCCTCGATGAAGGCTGGACTGTGCTATATTATATAAAGAATGTGTTTCGGCCTACTCAAAAATCAGAGGTTATTTGTTCATTATGTTTTGTAGTTCTAAGGCCATTTGTTGAAAATTCCACAAGGAAGCAGCCTGCCACCAGGTGAATCATTTCCTTTAAGACTGGTTAGTTTGGGCTCATTGTCCCTGGAGTGGAGGAGGCTGAGAGATGACCTGATGGACATCAGCAAAATCGTAACTGTTGGTTAGGCATTCTTGTATGACCAGTGAACAGTCAGACGCTAAAACTCTCCTGTGATCAGCACACAATGGGACACACACACACACACACACACACACACACACACACACACACACACACACACACACACACACACACACACACACACACACACACACACACACACACACACACACACACACACACACACACACACAAATAACCCCAATGACCAGAACATCGGTCACACCTCCCACTGGAAACAGGACCAGCAGAGCTGACACTACCACTTTGTGGTGCAGGAGGGCAGGCCAACCTGTCAACAACGAGCGCCTGTTATGAACAGGTCACCTTAGGGCTGCACAAAAGGTGGAGGGACTTCAGGTGGAGATGGATGGGAGAAAGGGTGAGTGATAGAAGATGGGAGTCAGGAAAGGGCAGAGAGGATGTTGTCAGAGGGTTCAAAGGATCTCAAGTCAATCTTGCAAATGAAGGACAATGACACCTCCCTCCCAGACAGACTAAACACCTTCTATGCATGGATTGATAAGAAGGACAGGATGATGCCAAAGAAAGATCTATGTCCCCCTGATGCATAGCCAAGGTGAAGAGAACCCTATCTAAGGTGAACCCACACAAGGCAGCAGGACCAGGCAACATAGCGGGTCAGGTACTGAAGGACTCCACAGACCAATTGACAGAGGTCTTCATGGATATCTTCAACGCCTCACTGCAGCAGTCCATCATGCCTGCAGAATTCAGACAGCCACCATCATCCTGGTTCCGAAGAGCGACAATAACAGGCCTCAATTACTACCGCCCTGTGGCACTGACCTCACTATTACGAAATGCCTCAAGCATCTGGTGGTGGTACGCATCAAAACACACCTTCCAGAGACGCTGGATCCATTTTAATTAACCTATGGAAGAAACCATTCCACAGACGATACTATAGCCTTGTCACTTCACTCCATCCTGGCAAACCTGGAGAACGATGCCTCATACACCCAGCTGCTGTTCATTGACTTCCACTCAGTGTTTAATGTGATCATTCCCCAGAGGCTGGCGGAGAAGCTGTCTTTGATGGGACTCAACACCCCTCTCTGAAATTGGATCCTGGATTTCCTAATGGAAAGACCAGTCTGTCCGGGATATCGAGCACCATCACGCTGAGAATTGGTGCACTCAGCCCACTCCTGTTCACACTTCTGACCCGTGACTGCATCGCCAGATCCAGCTCCAATAATGTCATCAAGTTTGCAGATGACACAACAGGAGTCGGCCTCATCAGCAACAACGATGAGTCAAACTACAGAGAAGAGGCGGAGAATCACATGAAATGGTGTGAAAGCAACCACTTTAATCTCAATGTGAAGGAGATTATCATGGACATCAGGAGGACCAGGAACGACCACCCTCCACTGCACATCAACAATTCTGTAGTAGAGAGAGTGCACATAGTTGGTGTTAAGTTTAGATTTAAGTAATAAAAATATTATTTAAAAGAAGACCTAGAATTTCTATTGCTGCTGGTCTATGACGTAACATGTTTGTCCTGCCATTCAAATCATGGATGAATTTTTTACTCTCCTGCCTTCTTCCCTTAACATTTGACATCCTTACTAATCCAGATGCTATTAATCTCCATTTTAAATTCGCCCAATGGTTTTGCCTCCACAACTGGGTGGGGCAATAAATTCTATGGATTCACCATCCTCCAGCTGAAGACATTTCTCTTCATCTCTGTTCCAAGGGGGCATCCTTTTTTCTCTGAGGCTGTACCCTCTGGTCCTAGACTTTCCCACTACTAGAAACATCTTCTCCAAGTCCACAGTTAAACAAGAAAATCTGAAGATTCTGTGGTCGAGTGTAACACACAAATGTGCTGGAGAAACTCAGCAGATCATTCAGCATCTATGAGAAGTAAAGAGTACTTGGCCCTAAGTCAGGTAGAAGAATAAAACAGGCAGATGTCTGAATAAAAAGGTAAGGGGTATGGGGAGGAGGAGAAGAGAGGAGGGAGGAAGGGGTAGGGGGAGGAGAATAGGCTAACAGTTAAGAAGCAATGGTTTTTCCACATCTATCCAAGCCTTTCAATGTTCAGTCGGTTTCGGTGAGAATACCACCCCCCCCCCCACCCTTACCTGAACACCAGGGTCAAATTACAGTGAACAATTAATCTACCAACCTGTATGTGGTGACATGGGAGGAAGCCAGAGCATCAAGAGGAAACCCAGGCAATTCCTGGGAGAATATGGAGACCATGGGTTACTGGTGTATGTTGTGATCAGTTTTTTTTCTGCACTGCCCATAAGTTATAATTCTGCCTTGCCCACAGGATAAAGGATCTCAGGGTTGTATGTGATGTTATGTATAAATCTGAAATCTTTAATTTAATATAATATAATTTAGAATCAATGAGCTTGCAATGCCTAAATACACCCATGTGATCAATTAACCTACTAATATGGGAGGAAGCTGAAGCACCCAGAGGAAACCCATGTGGATATGGGGAGAATGTAGAAACTTATTATGGGCAGCAGTGGATTTGAGTAAAATCACCAAGCTGGAGAAATTCAGCAGGTCAGGTAGTGTCCTTTATACAGCAAAGGTAAAAATATATAACTGACGTTTCGGGCTTGAGCCCTTCACCAAGGAATGGGAAAATGTCAGTAGGTTCCCAAGAAAAAAAGTGGGGGGGGGGTTGAGGGGAGGGAAAGAGGTGGTCGCAAGGCAGGAGGTGATAGGTTGAGAAGGAAGAGAGGGAACAGCAGAGTTGAAGGGGAGGAGGGATGGCTAGGTGAAGGGAGGGGGAAGGGAGGGAAGAGAACTGGAAAAGGGAAGGGGGAAGGGGGAAGAGGGGAGCAGGTTAGCAGAAACCGGAAAAGTTGACATTAATGCCATCTGGCTGGAGAGTGACCAGAAAGAAAATAAGGTATTGTTCCTCCAATTTGTGGGTAGTCTTGGTGGGACAATGCACAAGGCCATGGGCAGACATGTGAGTGTGGGAGTGTGATACAGTAACACCAAGCTGGAGAAACTCAGCTGGGGTAAGCGATGGATTTGGCACAGCTCTACTTGTGCCAATGTGCCAATCGCACCCCATGCCTCAATTCAACTGGAATACATCCATCAATGAGGGAAACCTGGCACGGGACCAGCTTAATTTAGATAATTGGGAATTTCCGCAAACTGAATCTCCAGAAGGCTAACTCCTGACCATTGAGGAATATCATTCCTGAAGAAAGGAGCAGAGACCTCAAACAGTCCGCACTTTACTTACTTACTTGTCCATTCCTGTTGAAGAAACTTCCTGCAAAGCCATGGGTAAATTTTCTCTTTTATTCAATGGATGAGTGAAGGAAACTGGTGCAAAAGACTGGTCAGGATCGGTACAGACCTGTGCCAATCCTTAAAAATTACACTTTGTAATCGTCAACCTCACAGCATGGAAAACCTGGTCATCTGGTGTAACTACTGGAGACAACGTAACCAACCATCACTTCAAAACAGAAATCCTTCACCAGCAGACTAACTGTATTATTTGAATGCTTGTAATCATAATTGATGCCATGTGATCATTTCAACAGAGCCCTGAAGGCTACAGGATTTAGCAGTAAGTTGTCTTTGTCCATTGATCTGTGTAATAACCTGGGCATTACACAAAGAATTGGTCTGAAACATATCCCAGTGTCACTAATGCAAAATATAATGTTGCTGCTTAAGTTGCTTTGATGTCCATCAATCATTTTGAACATAATTAAAGAGTAAAATTTTGATTCTGCAACATAATACTGTTGTAGTAGGGGAAGCAACAGCTGTTAGATTCTACCTGGCCTGCCTTGTGGGGCGGTGTATGTGGAATGGTAGGAGATGGGTCGGTGGGGAGGGGGATATTGTGCCATGTTGTTGGTCTGTAGTGACCCCTTACTTAACTCAGCTAAAGTCAGCCACAGGAAGACGACCAGCTCTTTGAGAGCAGGGCCCTGATTGTAAAGCAGAAGTCTTAAAATCCGGACTGCTCGGGGACTGGGCTAGGCTGCATTTTCAAATTTAAGGAGAATAAAGAAGAGATGAACAGGTAATTGTTGAGAGTTTATTCATCAGCAAATATTGTGTGCTTCATTTATCCAAAACAAGCAGTTTTAAAGAAAAAAAGTCAACACTTGACAAAAGTGTAAATGTAACTTTTTTTCACTGCAAAAAAAAGCATGTAATGCTTGGAATTAGGTTTAAAAGTGAACCCCAGTCCCAAGTGCTGCGCTGTAAAAGCATTGCGCTAACTGCTATGCCAACTCTGTTGCTCTTTGTTTTGACTTTGCCCATCGACTGAACCAGGTGGAAAACGTTAAAGTCAGCCTAATGCAAATCATCTTGGGGATTCACGAAGTAACAATACCAGTTTTAACACTCACTTCTTGCTCACAGAAATAGAAGCAATGAAAGAGAGAGTGCACTGGAGCCAGGTCATATAATGACCTCACTTGGACTTTCAATACATATCCGTGGGAAGGTTAGACCTGGACCTTTCAGACCTTATCAGAAGTGAAAATATAGGCTTTCTGAAATCAAGAAGTTTACTAACTCCACTCAACTTCTCCATTTTCCAATGAAATTGGTTTATTTACAGTCTCAGGTTCTCCATATGAGTCAATGGGGAAAGCAACCAAGGTGCAGACTTGATTGAAGCATTACTTTAGAGTCAGAAACATCCTGTTGTTGTTTGCTTTTTGGAAAAGAAAATTGGCAAGTGGGTTTCTCAGTTCTGTTTTCAAAGCCAGCTCCTTGCACAGTAAATACTTTTGCTGAAGCTTTTTTTTGCTGACTAAGAGTGAAGGAGATACTCTATAAGTTTCAGGTGGTTCAGACGCCCACTCCATGGGGAGCAGAGTACGAAATAAAAGACCAGTAAAAGTAAAAAGTGACTCATTTCATGAGTCCCATATTTTTAGAAATAGTCTTTGTGTCTGAAGTCTATAAGTTTGCAAAAACCTTCGATAAACTCTTCCTTCCTTGGGTGTGTAGATTTCCCTCCTTTGGTACATGTGAACACTGGGGACGAATTTTAATTCTTTTTTAAAATTTAGACATACAGCATGGTCCTTTTGGCCCACAAGTCCATACCATCCAATTACACCAACAACCCCGGTACTTTTTGAAGAGTAGAAGGACACCGGAGCCCCCGAGGAAAACCCACGCAGAGACACAGGGAGAATGTACAAATTCATTACAGAGAGTGCCGGATTTGAACCAAGGACATTGGTGTTGTAATAGCGTTGCATTACGCTAATTGTGCCACCATTCTGTCCATACCATCCAATTACACCAACAACCCCTGGTACTTTTTGAAGAGTAGAAGGACACCGGAGCCCCCGAGGAAAACCCACGCAGAGACACAGGGAGAATGTACAAATTCATTACAGAGAGTGCCGGATTTGAACCAAGGACATTGGTGTTGTAATAGCGTTGCAATACGCTAATTGTGCCACCATTCTGTCCTTTCTATTTCTCCTTTCATTCTTTTTGTGAAATGGTGCTGGAGCATGGTGACTCTTTGCCAGACTGAATGACACACAACAGCAGGCTTCTGACAGAACCTCAATGTACATGACAACAAATAAATCCATCTCTGGAGCCGAGGAATTTGAGGAAAAATGCCTTAATTTGGATTTTCTCAGTAACAAATTCACAGACAACTTTCACTTGATGGTTGAGGATTAATTTACAGAAGGAGAGAGTCTTCCTCATTATATTTTAGTCAATTGGAACAGGGGAACATGTAGTAGATGCCAGGAAGTGAAAGGAAAGGTCAAGTGGCAAGATCATGCCAAGGAATGACACGAGTTATGAGAGCTAATAGCAAGGATCACCAGGTCTGGCAACGGTATGGTCATGATAAGAAAAAAAGAGTGCAATGAGAGTAGTAGGGTGTAGTCGGGACTGGAGGGTTGAGTTCCAGGTAGAAACCTGCACTCACTATCTCCAAAACCAAGGAGCTGATAGTTGACTTTAGGAAGGGAAAACCAGAGGTGGATGATCCAATGATCATTGACGATCAGAGGTGGAGAGGGTGAGCAAATTTAAGTTCTTGGGAGTCACTATCTTTGAGGATCTTTCCTGAACCTAACACACATTGTCAGTGCCTCAACTTCCTCTGGTATTTTTGAAGGTTTGATATGACATTGAAAACCTGGCAAACTTCTGCAGATGTGTGGTGGAATGTGTGCTGACCAGCTGCATCATGGTCTGGTTTGGGGACATGAAGACCCCTGAGCGTAAAGCCCTACCAAGGGTAGTGACCAAGGGATGTTTACACTGTGATGCTACTACAACACAACGAATTTCTTGACTTGTTCAAGACAATAAATTCTGATTCTGAATCTGCTTCACAGCTCAGGTCATCACAGATAATCTCAGCCGCCATCATCGAGAACATTCACGGGGAATGCTGCCAACAGAGAGCAGCATCAATTATCAAGGATCCACGCCACCCAGCGCACGCTCTATTTTTGCTGCTACCATCAGGAAAGAGTGTAGGTGCTACAAGACTTGCTCCACAAACTCAATCAGGGACTTATTTAAGGACACTTAATTGCACTTTATTGATTTTTTTTCTATTTTTGTATTTAATTTCTTTATTTGTTTCCGCATGTACGTTGAGTCAGGTTTTGTTTTGCACTGCCAATAAGTGGTTGTTCTGCCTCGCCTGCAGGAAAAGGGTTGTATGTGATGTCATGTATGTACCCTGACAATAAATCTGAAATCTGAAAAGATGGCAAATGGGAGGAGCTCAGAATGCCAACTTGGCCAGCATTGACAGGTTGGGCCAAAAGGCCTGTTTCACGCTGTATAACTCCTTGACCATGAGGTAGCAGGATGTGACACAAATATGATACATAATGGCAGGAAAATGGTTCTGCACTACTCATCTTGTCAGCTAGATGTGTTCACTTCTACTCGGGATGAAAATTGCCCTCACTTGATGAAGGGCTCAGGCCCAAAATGTCGACTGCCAGTTGTTTCCATGGACAACACATCCAGCACATTTGGGCACTGCCCTCAACCCCAGCGTCTGCCACCATCAGCTCGGCACTCACCCGCATATCCTCCTTTACCCGCACCTCTGCCCTGGCCCCCTCTGCCCCCATGCCCAACAAGCTCAGTATTCCACTCGTCCTCACCTACCACTCCACCAGCCTCCACATTCTCCTCTGCCACCTACTACACGATCCCACTACTAGACACATATTCCGCTCTCCTCCCCTTCCGCCTTCTGCAGGGACCGCTCCCTCCTTCACTCCCTTGTCCACTCCTTCCTTGGGACCTACCCCTGTGACCGCAGGAGATGTTCCACGCGCCCACACCACCTCCCTCAGTCCTTCCAAGTAAAGCAAATTTCACTTGTGAATCTGCAGAGATCATCTACTGCATCTGGTGCTCCCACTGTGGTCACCCCTACATCGGAGAGACTGGATGCAGACTGATCGCTTTGTTGAGCACCTCGACTCTGTCCGCCGCAATAATGTGGAGCTCCCAGTGGCCACCCATTTCAATTCTCCATCGTATTCCCTTGCCAACACATCTGTCCGTGGTCTCATATAATGCCAGACTGGGACCACCCATAAATTGGAGAAACATCACCTCATCTTCCGACTGGGAACCCTCCAACCGACTGGCATTAATATTGACTTCCTTGGCTTTCATTAAATCCCCCATCCCCACCCCTTTGCTTTCCCCATCGTCTCTCCACTGCTCACATATGATAAATTTCACCTCGACCATTATCACATCAAATTCATCCCTTTTGTTGGTCTGGATTCTTCCCCCCCCCCACCCCAACCCCCACCATTGCTTGAATTCTGAGACTTTCTGATATATCCTGCTTCTGCCTTTTCTCAGCCCCGAAACTTCAGCAATATATATTTGTCTGATATAGATGCTGGATAAAGCAGCTGAGTTCCTCCATCATTTTAGTGTTTTTATTACAATCAAAGCATCTGCAGCCTATCGTATTTCACTCAGACTCCTTGTCTACCACCTATTTGCTCCCATTATGTTCACATTCTGGGCTAATCTTTATCTGGTGAGCTGAGTCATGTTAAATAGCAGCACATTTTAAATGATAATATTTTGTTTGCCAACTCGGGGCATATTTCACTGATGCAAATCTTTTCCCTCTAATCATTTCTGACATGTAAACAGGATAAAAATAAGGTTGCAGTGCAAGTGAGAAAATGTAAAGGTCATTTTGCTGTTTTTCACAACTGTGTTTATTGTGGGTGAAGCAAAAACAAAGTTTATTCAAGATACCCCCGAAGTGAGGAAACTTTGAAAAACTTTGCCAGGTAAGTGTGATTCAGGCTTTGACAAACATGTTTGCAAGGAGTGAGGAGGCCTGAATGAAAACATCAAATCACATAAAGGCAATGCGAGCCAGGGGAAGGGAGAGTCGCTCATTAGTTTGCCTTAATAGTTCGGTTCATTTTCAGAGCTCCCTGTATGAAATTGGAACATATGAATTTAAAATTCAAAAAGCCACATCTCTCTTAAGTGACTGAGTGTCCCAAACTAACTCTTGCTTTGCCTACATGCCAGGGCATCAAAGATTATGGTGAGAAGGCCAAACAGTGGAGCTAAGTAGGAAAATGGATCAGATCGCGATTAAATGGCCGGGCAGACTTGATGAGCTGAACAGCCGATTTCTGCTCCTATGCCGTCAAGTTAATTGTCATCTGATTGCACAAGTACAACCCAACAGAACAGTGCTCTCCGGTCCTCGGTGCAAAGCATGCAGACATACAACCAGAAATAACTCATATACAGACAAACAATACATAGGCAGGACAAGTATTTGTATATACAAATAAATAAATAAATAAATTTTGATCCATAATTATGAGTCTTGGAGTTATGTCTTCTGTTTAAAATATATTAGGGATCAGTCAACAAGGAAACTTGTTCCAAAATCACAATCACATTGTGAAAGTGTGCAGAGTAATTAATTATATATGTATATATATGTACAATATGTACATATATAATGTATTTTTAAATCAGTTAGGCAATAGACAATCCTTTCTCTTTAAATGGCTTGGCATATGTAAAATTAGCAATTATTAATGGCTTTGGGTATTGTCAGAGTGACAGCACCTCTCACTGAATACACTTAACAAATCTGAACAAATCTCCTTGGTAAGCAGGTGAAGACTAGGAAGTCGCCTTGTAGGGTGGTGGCAAGCTATGGTTCGGACATCAGAGTCTTGAAACTCCAAGATGGCCTGTGCATTTTATCCCCAGATTTACTGCCTAGTTCGAGGCTGACTGAGAGAAATTGCTGGTTTGACAGGAGATGGCTGAAGGTGGGGAACATCATGGAGAATGCAGTTGGGAGAGACTTGGAGGCAGAAAAGAACTTGTGGGTTAAGAGACGATGACTGGACGTCAGGAACCGTGAGAGGGATTATGGAGTCATTCAACAACAAGCCCTGCAGCCACCAGCTTCAACAATGTTCACCAAAGCTGTAGTATGCCTTGGCAGTACCTGCTCATCAGAGACTTCTTAAACTCTCCCTCCAAACTCTCAGGCAGTGCTTTCTGCAAGAAAAAAAAACTCTTCTTCATGTCACCTCTCAACCTTTTACTCCTGAAACATATGCCTTTTGATTCTGGCCACTTTTTCCGTGGAGAAACATTTTTACTGTCTAGCCTATTTGTGTCCCTCACAGGGTGGTTGGGATGAGATGAAAGTTTATTGTCATATGGATAATACAATGAACAGATGCACTAATATTTCTACTTGCTGCAGCCACGCAGATACTCACCATACACAATCCACAACAGTATAAATTGCAAAATCACAATGCGCTGTCAGGAAAAGATAACAAATATAACAGGAATCATAAATAAATAATAATTAGCTGTAGTCAGTGCAAGAAAAATAGGGAAGTTTCATTCATGCAGACAGATCTTTTGGCGGTCCCAGAGTCAGGTTAGAGACGTATGGGATAGCCCTTATTGTGGCTTTTATGTGTAAGATAGTGAAGATTGGGAAATAAAGGTATAAACCTTGTGAAGGGAAGACACAAAGCCTCCTTCAGAAGTCTTAATAACTGATCAATAAAGAAAACTTTTCACTGTATCTCAATACATGTAACAACAATAAAATCGAACAGGAGTCTGTGCGGCTGAAGAGGCTGCGGGAGGTGAATCCACGGACACTCAGTGATGCTGAAAGGACTTGCTTTTGCTTCTCTTGCTCCTATTGTGCGGGGTACTGGGATAATGGTGATTCTTTGCTTGCCTTATGGCAGACAAAAATTAAAGTATATCATGTATATTGTATTTTTAATGTATTATTATATGACAATAAAAGTAACCTTGAACCTTTAATCTAAGACCCCCATACCATTCTAGAGGGATTTTTTTTCATTGTCTTGATCAATATTTTTCTTCATCCAATATCATTAAAATGATTCCCCCATCATTATTTTATTGGCATTTTTCCCAGATTAATTGCTAAGCTTCTTCATTTAACAAGAATTGCAAAAAAAAACTTTCATTCCTTGACCTTACTTCTATATTGCTTTTGAGTTTCAGAATATTCTGAATCTCCAATTCTCGATGTTGGATGAGAAGGAATTCGGGGTGCCTGTGCAGAGCTCCAGCCCCAAGGTAAACAGATGAAGCTGTAACATGTTCCCATGAGGCCTCTTTCAAGGACAGGATTTGCAATTTACCACACATCATTCAAGATCTCAATATCTGCCAAGATGTGTCAATGGTTTCATTTTGAAATTCAGTTATTGTTGTAATCTGGCATGCCAAATTACACTGAGCAAGATCCCCCAATAAAAAGAAATCCTAGTAAGGCTGGCCACAATTATCTACCCAATGGAAAAAAAGACGTTTGTATAGGATATGAGTTTTCCCATTAAGACTTAATTTCAATGATGCCACACAATAGAAAGCCCTTCTGGCCCACGGAAACCGTGCCGCCCAATTACACCCAGTTAACCTACCAACCCAGATATTCCAGAGCACCTGGAGAAAAATCCTCGCAAGTCTCGGGGAGAATGTACAAACTTCCTACAGACAAAGTGGGAATTGAACCTTGTTTGCTGTAAAAAGCATTGTGCTAACCGCTACGCTAACTGTGTTACAGATCAGAGCAAAGGAGAGGTAGCAGCATCAGTAGCCCCTCCTCCCCCAATCGACTGAGATGAAAATATCAGCCCTCAGGTTTTCTGTGGAGAATAAAATGTCCATTAAAAAAGGATGTGATTTGCTGCGTTAAAGCGGCAAAATGTCACGAGAATAGACAGATAAGTGGCTCTCTGGATGATGGATCTGGAAATCTATATTCAGATTGTGAGAACAAATAATGAGAATGCGGAACATCATAAATCATTACCAAATAATGCTCTGCAAACATTCATAAACACAAACACATGACCAGCAGCTATTCCATCAATAAACTTAGAGGATGATGACAGCAAACAATCACAGGTGAACCTGCCAACGGTTGCACGAACACCCAATATCATTCTCAAATAAAAACCAGAGTATGGGCCTTTAATAGCATCACAGTCAGAAATAACATTGTATTTGATATGAACACAAAATCTCAAGGTCCGTAGTTATAAATTAAACTGATCATGACTACGAAATGCGAAAAAGAACACTGTAGATGTTGGAAATCTAAAACAAAAACAGAAAATGCTAGAAATACTCAGCAGGTCAGGCAGCATCTGTGAGGAGAGAAAAAGAGTAAACATTTAATGTTAGAGACCTGATGCACAGAGTAGTGGTTAACTCTGTACAAATGCAGATCCTGTATGTTGTATGAGACAGGTGGGGTTTTGGATAAACATTTGATGCGTTGTAAACCAGAAGGCTGTAGATTTGGAGTTGAGAAATGGGTCTGGCAAGTCCTTTTCTTTCCACTTGGATACCATCTTAAGTAATCCCCTACTAACCACAGAGCATCTTATGCTATTTAAGGTGATATTTGAGTGGGGAAAAAAGTTTGAGAACCACTCACACAGACTTGATGGGTTGAATGGTCTTTTTCTATTGTGTAGATTATTGTGTAGATTTTTCTATTGTGTAGAGTCCACGCTGCTGAAGATCCAGCTGCGCTGGATGGGTCACGTCTCCAGAATGGAGGACCATCGCCTTCCCAAGATCGTGTTATATGGCGAGCTCTCCACTGGCCACCGTGACAGAGGTGCACCAAAGAAGAGGTACAAGGACTGCCTAAAGAAAGCTCTTGGTGCCTGCCACATTGACCACCGCCAGTGGGCTGATAACGCCTCAAACCGTGCATCTTGGCGCCTCACAGTTTGGCGGGCAGCAACCTCCTTTGAAGAAGACCGCAGAGCCCACCTCACTGACAAAAGGCAAAGGAGGAAAAACCCAACACCCAACCCCAACCAACCAATTTTCCCTTGCAACCGCTGCAATTGTGTCTGCCTGTCCCGCATCGGACTTGTCAGCCACAAACGAGCCTGCAGCTGACGTGGACTTTTTACCCCCTCCATAAATCTTCGTCCGCGAAGCCAAGCCAAAGAGATTACTAGGACTGACTGCACAAGCAGACAATGAATTTTAATGAAATAATATTTTTGAGGTTTATAAATATTTTTGGATTGCAGCTGCACTGTACAATAGATGCAGATGTTTTAACAACTTTGTTATTTTAAAGAAGGTACAAAAGGTTTTCCTAACTCTGGCAGTTAGATGAGAAAGTGAATAATAAAACTAACACAATAACACAATTTTGAATATCCAACCATACAAACAGTTTGACTCCCATCCCATCATACCCTATGGGTGCAAGGCTCATCCGCTGGCAGCTGTGCCACATTTTTTGATCGAAGTCATCCAGCTAGTCTGAAGGAAATATCACTTTTCACTTTAAGAACCAGCTTCAACTTGGCACCCTGACAAGGCATTGAAAAAAGAAAGGGAAAGCAGAATTGCCTAGCAAGAAACATGCAGAAGTGATTGTGAAAGTTTCTGTAAATCCGTTTAAAGGAACAGCTTGGCACAGGTTCACATGGGTCCCTTATAGACTGAGACAGGAGAAACTATATTGGGAATGAAGAAATGTAAACAAAAAGCATACAAATACTTAGCATCTATCGTAATGAAGGAAGGAAGAGAGAAATAATGGAAAATACTTCATGTGAGAGTAAATCAAAAGGTTTGCACAAGTAAATAGCAAACAGAGGAGAAATTAATGGAACTGAAAGATTATAAAATCCCCAGGTCCTGACCATCTCCAACCTAGGATTTTGAAGGAGGTGGCTCTGCAGAAATTGTAGTTGCAATCTTCCAAAAATCCATCGAACTGAAAGAGGTCCTGCAGATTGAATGATTCCAAATGTAACTCCAATGTTTGAGAAAGAAGGGAAAGAGAAAATAAGAAACTCTAGTAAGGGATCTATCATGAAGACAGTGATTACAGAGCACTGGGAAATAGTAATAGGACTGAGGAACGTCAACAAGGGATGTGAAAATAAGGTGATGCTGAGACATGTTAAGGAATTAGGCAAGGAGAGGGCTGATGACTATAATGTGGAAAACTGTGAGGTCATCCAATTCAATTATAAAAAGAGAGGCAGAAATCTTTTTGTTAATGCTTAGTGTATTGATGTTTAAAAGTACCAAGTAACCTTGCACACAAACCACTGAATATTAGTCTACAGGTAGATGCAAATTGTATGTTGGCCCTTATTGAAACAGGATTTGGGAATCAGGGTAAAGAAGTCATGTCCAAATTAGTTGGGTCTCCAGTGAGGATAGGTTTGGAATGTTGTGGTAAAAACACAGTGCTGGAGAAACTCAGCAGATCAAATGGTGTACTTTATATAGCAAAGATAAGGATATATAATCAATGTTTTGGGCTTAAGCCCTTCAAGGTATGAGCAAAATGTCGGCAAGCGCCTCAAGTGTTCTCAGGAAAACAAGCACATTGACACAACAGTCAAAAGAGCATCAATGCCTTGACTTTCTTAGAAGAGTAGGAAGATTGACCCATTGTCTCTCAATTTCTTCTTCTTCTTCTTCTTTGGCTTGGCTTCGCGGACGAAGATTTATGGAGGGGGTAAATGTCCACGTCAGCTGCAGGCTCGTTTGTGACTGACAAGTCCGATGCGGGACAGGCAGACACGGTTGCAGCGGTTGCAGGGGAAAATTGGTTGGTTAGGGTTGGGTGTTGGGTTTTTCCTCCTTTGCCTTTTGTTAGTGAGGTGGGCTCTGCGGTCTTCTTCAAAGGAGGTTGCTGCCCGCCAAACTGTGAGGCGCCAAGATGCACGGTTTGAGGCGATATCAGCCCACTGGCGGTGGTCAATGTGGCAGGCACCAAGAGATTTCTTTAGGCAGTCCTTGTACCTTTTCTTTGGTGCACCTCTGTCACGGTGGCCAGTGGAGAGCTCACCATATAACACGATCTTGGGAAGGCGATGGTCCTCCATTCTGGAGACGTGACCCACCCAGCGCAGCTGGATCTTCAGCAGCGTGGACTTGATGCTGTCGTCCTCTGCCATCTCGAGTACTTCGACGTTAGGGATGAAAGCGCTCCAATGAATGTTGAGGATGGAGCAGAGACAACGCTGGTGGAAGCGTTCTAGGAGCCGTAGGTGATGCCGGTAGAGGACCCATGATTCGGAGCCAAACAGGAGTGTGGGTATGACAACGGCTCTGTATAAGCTTATCTTTGTGAGGCTTTTCAGTTGGTTGTTTTTCCAGACTCTTTTGTGTAGTCTTCCAAAGGCGCTATTTGCCTTGGCGAGTCTGTTGTCTATCTCGTTGTCGATCTGATGAAATGGTGCAGCCGAGATAGGTAAACTGGTTGACCGTTTTGAGTTTTGTGTGCCCGATGGAGATGTGGGGGGGCTGGTAGTCATGGTGGGGAGCTGGCTGATGGAGGACCTCAGTTTTCTTCAGGCTGACTTCCAGGCCAAATATTTTGGCAGTTTCCGCAAAACAGGACGTCAAGCGCTGAAGAGCTGGCTCTGAATGGGCAACTAAAGCGGCATCGTCTGCAAAGAGTAGTTCAACAATTTCTACAGGCGCACCATTGAACGTATACTTGCTGGATGCATCAGAGTGTGGTACGGGAGCTGCTCTGCTCAAGATCAGAAGTAGTGAATGCAGCTCAGAACATCACACAAACTTCCCTCCTTTCCATGGACTCCATCTACATCTCCTGCTCCCCAATAAAGGTAACCAGCATACTGAAGGGCCCATTACATTCCAGACACCCTCCTCTCATTGGAGAAAAGGCTTGAGAGTGTGAAAGCATGCACCTAAAGGCTTAAAGACAATTTCTTCTCTGCAGCCATCAGGCTCCTGAATGAATCCCATAATAGTGCCCAGAATTGCCAGTTATAAAGTTCTTTGGCCTTTGATCTGGCAAGAAGCTGAACATACTGGTGCTCTGACACCAACCAGAATGGGGGGGGGGGGTTCAGTAAAGGCTAAATAAATACCCCTTCACAGACAGTTTGGATTTAACACAATCAGATGACCTTGATTGAATATTTGCACATACTCTTTTTCATACAATATTCCTGGGAGGTCATGTTTGTGGAACCATAACAAGATCCTGTCACCAGTGTTATTGTGGATAGATTTTTAAAACAGAGAGAAGATTTAAGTGGAGCTTAAAGGTTGCCCTGGATCTTTCGGTGTGAATAACAAATCTCCATGCTGTGAATATAATAATGAGTAATGTCAGCTGTTAAAGGAAACAAAGCACTAAACCTTTAGAACAGAATGCTCAATAAAAAATCTTTTGTTGTCATCACATTAATTATATCTACCATAAAGCCTGAGATTTCTTGCAAACTCTCTGTGATGGCTGATAATACAGAGCATCAGTCAAACTCGAGATCTGTGCGGCTGCAGAGGCTGCGGGAGCGCTGGAGGAGAATCCACAGACAATCAATGACTCTGAAGGGACTCTTCTTTGCTTCCCTTTCTCCTATTGCTAGGGTGTGATAGTACAGATTCTATCACCAATGTGTATATGTAGGGATTGTAGTGTAGGATGACTGTGATTGGCTGAGAGTGTAGCCACACCTACTGGCAAGTCTTAGTACAGATTCTATCACCAATGTGTATATGTACAGATGGTAGTGCAGGATGACTGTGATTGGCTGAGAGCGTAGCCACACCTACTGGCAAGTCTTAGTACAGATTCTATCACCAATGTGTATATGTACAGATGGTAGTGCAGGATGACTGTGATTGGCTGAGAGCGTAGCCACACCTACTGGCAGGTCTTAGTACAGATTCTTTCACCAATGTGTATATGTACAGATGGTAGTGTAGGATGTCTGTGATTGGCTGAGAGCGTAGCCACACCTACTGGCAGGTCTTAGTACAGATTCTATCACCAATGTGTATATGTACAGATGGTAGTGTAGGATGACTGTGATTGGCTGAGAGCGTAGCCACACCTACTGGCAGGTCTTAGTACAGATTCTATCACCAATGTGTATATGTACAGATGGTAGTGTAGGATGTCTGTGATTGGCTGAGAGCGTAGCCACACCTACTGGCAGGTCTTAAAGGATTAGTTAATAAAAGCCTTGGTTTGAATCAACGAGTCTTTGTCTCTTTCTACGCGCTCTACATAGGGGCACCAGTTTCATGGAGATTTTGTTTGCCTTATGGCAGATAAAAGTTAACATACTGTGTACGTTACATTTTTGATGTATTATTACGTGACAATATAAGGAAACTTGAACTTTGAGATGCCATTGGATGATAATTGGAAATAAAAATAGGGAAAGGTTTAACCAGGTGATTGAACTCAGTTTCACATGGCAGAGGACCAGAGTGCAAATCTCCACCAGCAATATACAAGAAAACTTTGGGAAACAGGTGACAATTCTTGTTGGGGTTGCAATTTACCTTCCTTTTTGTTGCAACAGATGACTTAACTCATGAAGACTCATTGTCCTGTTCTCAGCACAGTGCCCAGCTCTCCCAACAATATCAGATCCTTGGAGATTCAGCTATGTTTTTCTGGGTTCAAAGAGGCATATGCAGCTGTTGTGGTTCTAATTCAGCTGCATGTGATCGAATAAAGCTCAGGGATCAGACAACGCTGTAACCGGTGGAATAGTATATGTGCTCTTTCTACTATTAGTAAGGCAACATAAATTGCAGTCTGCCGATAAATGTTACTGCATTTCATTCAGACGTCTGTAATATGATCTGGTTAGCTCAGCACACCCGAGGCACCAATTACTAAAACCCACAACTACTGCATGTACAATATTAACACTTCTCCACGTCTGGTGAATAAAGTTAAGACTCCCTCTATTACTCTAATTGGTCAGTGATAATATATCATTGGTTACACCATTGCCATTAACCAAATAAGAAAAGGGAAAGACCATCTAACACTGTAGTGAAAAGATTTTCTACAAGAACTGAAGAGAAAGGAACAAGGCTGCTCTGCCATTCAATGAGGTCAACGGGAAAGGAGCCGCACAAGAGGCTGGAACCTGAAACAAAACACATTCTTCTGGAGGAACTCAATGGGTCGATTAGTGGGAGGAAAAGAAGACTGGTCTTTCAGCCTCTGATCTGCTCAGTCCTGATGAAGAATTTCATCTTGAAACATTGACTGGCCTTTTTCTCCCACTGATGCGGCTCGGTCTGCTGAGTTCCTCCAGCCAATTGGCTTCAACCTGAAGGGATTCCGATTCAAATTGTTGCCTGACCATTTCTACCTGTGGGTGCTTCCTGACCTGTTGAGTTCCTCCACCAGTTTCTCTTTTATTCTTTTTCAATAAGATGAACCTGCTACTCTTAACTCCTGCCTTGCCCTCAAACCCTTTTCTTCCCCTGAAGTCCAGAATGTATTCTCATTCTTGAGATAATCTATTTCCATGCAGTCTATGCCTTTGACTTCCTATATTTAGACATGAAGTTTCCACTTATATAATCATCAATACCCAAAAATCGGGTGTTTTTGTACAAGTCAACCCCCCCCCCCTATTTTTGGCCCCAACCAGCCACCCATCCAAGCTCCTGATGCCCCACCCACCTGCCCATCTGAACTCCCGATATCCTGGCCTCCCACCCATCCAAGTTACCGATGCCCTGACCACAGACTTACCACCCAGTCTTGGCCATCCAAGCTCCAGACTCCTTGAACCATGCAGGTACTTACAAGGTCAAAAGTTTGACCCATGCAAATGTTGACCTCCCCATTTATGACATGGAAAAGCTATTCAAAAAAATTGACCAAAAAAATTACTTGAATATATATAATATATAGTTTTCGTAGAACCATCTGAATTTATGACTCATTTAACAGACTATTTTGAACTGCAGAGATTGTTGTCATATTGGGAAGACTAGCTTTCAGGTTCCAGCCTTCACCTGGCTGGATTCCTCATTTATGGAATGGTCAGTTCTCTTGTCTTTACACTGGAGCCAAAGCATAACTCTGCTTTTTTTCAAACATGCAATGAAACAATTAACAGAGTCACGGTAACATAGACTCAAGATTCAGCTGAGTAAGTTAAGAATTTAGATGACAAGGAACTGCTTTTCTCAGAAAGTAGTGAATCTGTTGTCCTCTCTGTCCAAGGAAACAATAGAGGTTGCCTCAGTTAAATATATTTAAGACACATTTAGATTTTTGCGTGGTAGAAGGATAAAAAGGGGGGTGCTGTCCATGGCAAGATCAGTGGTGATCTTGCTGAATGAGAGATCAGGCTCGATGAGCTGAATGCCCAACTCCTGTTCCTATTCCTTATGCTCTGATATTATTGCCCTCTGCTACTCAGCTCTATGTTGTCCTGGAGTGGAAATTCAACTGAGATGTTTCAGTAAGTCTACAGTTACAGCTGTGACTCAATATCTATGGCACAGATTTTATTCAACACATTTACTTGCTTGATTTGGAATTGGAAGAACAACTGTCGTGCTTCCCATTTTATAAATATGTCACACAAACAATGCATAAATAACACCAATTCGACAATTCAATCATGGTTCATAATCATTCTGTGCAATGTTAGAGCTGACTCAAAGCTCCAGAAACCCAAGTTTTCGCCCTAATCTTGGATGCTACCTGTGTGGAATTTGCTCTGGTTTCCTCCCACATCCAAAAGATGTGTTGAGAGGTTACATGATTACTGAAAATGATCCCTCAGTGTTGGCAAGAGACATGTGGGAGTTGATATGGCATGGGAGTTGATGGGCATGTGGGTATTGATGGGTATATGTGAGTGATGGGTATGTGGGAGTGATGGACATTTGGGAGTTGATGGGCACATGGGGATGATGGGCATGTGGGAATTGATGGGCATCTGGAAGTTGATGGTCATATGGGGGTTGATGGGGAGGTGAGCAAAAATAGGCTGGAGGGCTTCAGGAAATAAGAGAAGGGAAGGCAGTGAAGGGATAGTTTTGCAGGAAACCAGAAAGCACTTATTAGATTCAACAATCTCTTTCTGTGTTACCATAAAAACGAAAACAGAAGGTGTTATCAAACTCTCCCAGTATTCTTTCAAGTCTCTAACAAAGGGTTTAACCTATATATCCTGCATATGGCAGCATGGTTAGCGTAGCAGATGGTGTAACTCCATTACAGTTCCAGTGGCCCAGCCTTAAATACAGCACTGTCTGGAAGGAGTTTGAATGTTCTCCCCATGACCAGCATGGGTCTCCTCCCACCTGTCAAAAATGTACAGCGGTTGTAACTTAATTGGTGCATTGGAGATGCACGGACTCGTGGGCCAGAAGGGCCTATTACCATGCAGTATGTCTAAATTTAAAATAAATCAGCTAGAGTCTGATAGAGAAATCGATATTATTATTTCAGTAATTTTACAAACAGCAATAGACAGAAAGCAGTTGTGCAGTAAGATTTCACTCCATGTAAGAATTTTAATAGCTACCATCCCACTAGCCTGGATCATTAAAAGAACCGCATTATTATTTCTCCTTCAGCTATTGTCATTGCCTGCTTAGATTGTGCTGTATTATTAACACTATTGCAGATTGCTGCAAATATTTATATTTATTAGATATTCCTTTTCTAGGGGAAGCTGTGTTCCAGGCTACTAATCTTCAGAATCAGAATCAGAATTTATTGTCATTATTGGTTATTCAGGAATCTGATGGCAGTGGGGAAGAAGCTGTCCTTATGCCACTGAGTCCTTGTCTTTAGGCTCTTGTACCTTTTCCCTGATGGTAGGAGAGTGAAGGAGGTGGTGGGGGTCTTTGAAGATAGAGGTTGCTTTTGTAAGACAACACTTCATGTAGATGTCCTCGATGGAGTGAAGCCTGGTGCCTGTGATGTTGCAGGCCAAGTTAACAACTCACTGGAATTTAATCTTGTTCTGAGAGTTGGTGCCTCCGTACCAAGCAGTGATGCAACCAGACAGAATGATCTCCACGGTACACCTGCAGAGGTTTTTGAGAATCTTCAATGACATACCAAATCTCCTCAGACACCTCACAAAATATAGCTGCTGGCAAGTCTTCTTTGTGATTGCATCAACATGGAGGCTCCAGGACAGATCCTCGGAGATGTTGACACTCAGGAATTTGAAGTTCTTGATCCTTTCCACTACTGAGCCCTCAGTGAGGACTGGGTCGTGTTCCCTTGACTTTACTTCTGAAATTCTCAATCGTCTCCTTGGTTTTGCTGATGTTGAATGCAAGGTTGCTGTCGCTACATCATTCAATGAGCTGATCTATCTCCCTCCTGTACACTTGCTCATTGCCAATTGTGATTCTGCCGTCAAATCTGGTGTCATCGGCAAACTTGGAGATAACATTGGAATTGTGCCTGGCCACACAGTCTTGGGTGTATAATGAGTAGAGCAGTGAGCTTAGCACACATCCTTGGGGTGCCCCTGTGTTCATAATCAGTGAAGAGGAGACGTTGTTTCTAATTCGTACTGACTGTGGTCTTCCGATGAGAAAGTCAAGGATCCACTTGCAGAGAGGGGTGCAGAGGCCAAGAGTTGGTAACTTCTTGACCAGCACTGAGGGAATAACAGTGTTGAAGGCTAACCTGTAGTTGATGAAGAGCAGCCATATGTATGAATTTCTGTTTGAGAGGTGATCCAAAGCTGAGTGGAGAGCCAGCGATATTGCATCTGCTGTGGAGCGATGGTGATGATGGGCGAATTGTTGTGGGTCCAGAGCTTTGCTTAGGTACGAGTTAATTCTGGCTTATACTCTTCATGATTAATATCTCAGTTTCTGTTATTAACCATGGCAGTTGATTTCACTGCGTCCCAAATGAAAAACTTAGTTTGTCAGGGAGAGCAACCTGGAATAAAAGGTTGCACCACACAAATGTTGCAAATGCAATGAAGACAAATGTGAGTGAACATGATACATTACTGTTACTGAGAGTGACCACGGTGGTGAGGTGAAGGATTTGATCTTACTCCATCTTTGATCATTCTCTCTTTGACACTCTAGCCTGATGTAATGAAACTAATCTAAACTCAAAGACCAACACACCTTCCCTCTGCACACTTGAGTCTTGATGAATGGTCCAACCCAAAAGGATGACCACTGATGTTGCTTGACATGCTGAGTTCCTCCTGCAGATTGTTTAATTGCTCCAGATGCCAGCTTTTGCATCTCCCCATATTCTGGCCGGGTGAACTAACAATTTCAGTTGTTTTTAATGTAATTTCAGATTAATAATTCTATTTCCCTGAATTACATCTCCTTGAACTTATCTTTTGTTTATCCCATCATCACCTGGAGGTGCATAACAACTTATCCAAAGCCAGCATGGTTTCTTTGTTGAAAGGCCTGCACAGAGTAGATATGGCAAAGTTGTTTCCCATGATAGGCCAGTCAAGGGCAAGCAGGTGCAACATCAGGATTGAAGAACACCCATTTAAATGCAGAGAAATTTCTTTAGCCAGAGAGTGGTGAATCTTTGGAATTTGCTACCATGGACAGCTGTGAAGGAAAGGTTATTGGGTGTGTTTAAGGCAGAGAGTGATTGCTATCTGAGTGGTATAAAATATCATGGGGAGAAGGTAGGGGAGTGGGGATGACTGGGTAAATGGATCAGCTCACGATGGTATAGAATTGTCTGGCTGAATGGTCTACTTCTGTTCCTATATCTTTTGTCTTATGTTTCGCTTGACACCCATCACCTGATCTACCCTGTGATAGACCCTCTCTTCATTTCACATTGCTTTATCTCTCACTTCTCCCAGTCAGGGACAGATTAACATAGTAGTAAAAATAGCATATGCTGCGGGCCCCGGATTTTCAAGGGTTTCTGTGTTTATGTACGATGAATTATAAGAAACATTTTTGTTTTTATCTTTGTGCAGTGGCTATGAGAAACCACACTGATAGTCTGTGTTAATAACCCCAATTAAAGTTGATAATTGGCTAAAATCGCTAACTTAAATTTAAGGTTAATCTTAGCTAATTATCACCTTTAATCGGTATCTCATAGCCACTGCACAAGAACGAAAACGAAAATATAAACAGAAACGCGTCTTAACAGAACAAAAAAATAATCCTTACCTCAGCCCCTCAGTCAGCTGGTTGCTTTCGATCATTTACATGTCGGGGGAGCTGCATGCTGCAGATAGCAATGGAAAACTATTCCAGCTGCATGGGGGATTATGGGTAATGAAGGCGGCCATTGATCCATGTGGTGAAACCACTGTTGTACTTATTTGTCATATGTAAATAACATGACCTTTCCTGGTTGACCCTGCTCTCACTGGCCGACTCATGTCTCCTCCCCTTTCTTCCCCATAAAGGCTGTCATGCCACAAGTCTGCCCCCAGTTCAAGTCTGGGTTAGTGTGAGTGACCAACACAGGGATGCTGTCCATCTCTTGTAAATAAAAGTCTTCATTTACGGCAACTTTCAGTCTGTGTAATTGATCGTGCATCAATTCTGCATTGAACCAGCCGCCAGCTGCTGTAGGTAACTTTTGTGTTAAAAAAATGTGCAAGTAAGTTTTAAGGGGGGGGGGGGGAAATTTCAGTGTAGGGGTAATTTCAGTGTAAGTCTAAGTGGAAAATGTAAGTTTTAACAGGGGAGGACAGGCGCTATTTCAGTGCTTGCCATGGGCACTATGTTCCCTAAATACTGGTAATCTGAGAAAGCCAGCATCATTTTGTTAAGAATAATTAAGACTATTTCAAACTTACCAAAACAAACATGCAGGGTCAGTGTCAGAAACTCTCTCGGCGTGGGGGAGGGGGCCCTGTCATACTTCCCTCTCACCATGCATGCACCAGCCAGCACCACTTAGGACCACGCATGCTGCAGGCCCCACAATACCTTAATCCAGCTCTGCTCCTAATGCTAGGTGAAAGTCCCTCATCTGAAGCACTAACTCTGATCCTCTTCTCACAAATGCTTGTCCAATACACTGAGCATTTCCAATATTCCCTGCTTTCATTTAAATGGATTGTGTTGTTTTTAAAAGATTTCCAGACTCCTTTCCCCCTTTGTCAAACCCCTCTCATGTCACACACTACTCCACAGCAGATGGATAATGCAATGAGGTGCAGGCTGCCTCAGGGCAATATTCCTCTTTCATACAACAAGAGGATAACATCTGCAAACCAGCAGCACCTCACAGAACATCCTGTGAAGAGAACTAAGGGAATGGAGCATCATTTTCATACCATGTTGGTTCATCAATTCATCACCATGGTCATATCATGGCATTTTAATGAGT
This sequence comes from Narcine bancroftii, assembly GCF_036971445.1. Taxonomy (NCBI): domain Eukaryota; kingdom Metazoa; phylum Chordata; class Chondrichthyes; order Torpediniformes; family Narcinidae; genus Narcine; species Narcine bancroftii. The sequence continues at coordinate 300,077,629 of NC_091471.1, read as the reverse complement.
GTTTAATATTTCTAGTCATTCTATTGATGAAAATAGTAAACCAGATACATAAACCAGGCTCACAGAACTTCCTGTGATGAGAATTAAAGGGAAGTAGCATTCCACTAAGTTGGGACATCAATGCTTCATCTTAGTTAGATCATTGCATTTTAAAGGGCTATTATTTTTTTCTGGTCAGTTTATTAATGAAAATATTAAACTAGATACATGCATTTTATAGAAACCAGGTGGATTAGTTTCTGAACTTCATTTGAAGACCCAGATGAGTTTTTACTTATCAAGACCACATGTAGCAGAAACAAGGCAAGACGGACTGGGAGTCCTCCGGAGCCAGGGAACACTGGATGATTGGGTTGATGAGCAGCCTGCCAACAATCATTGTTGTTGTGGACGTACTGCTGTATCTAAAACTTTGGACACTAGGAGCGATGAAATGACCCCTCCACTGCCCACTTTGTGCACTGCTCTGCTGCGTCTCCCTCTCCCCGTCACCCCTCAGAAAACTGAGCAGTTAGAATTGACCATTCCTCGCAACCCTTTCCCCTCTGCTCTTGAAAATCCTCGCCTCTCTGAATTCCGATTAATGCTTTCCCTCAGAAATCTCTACCAGTAACTGGCATCAAGTTATCTGCCTGCAGCTATTCCATCCATCTCGTAGTCTAAACAAAACCGTATCACTTTGGCAGCCTTCCAGTGCTCCAATAGGAAGCCTGCCCAAAAGGGATTGAAGATTGATGGAGCAATTCCCTCTCTCCCCACCCCTACACTTCGCTTCTTTTCAGATTCTGGGGTGTAGTTTATCTGGGCCTGGAAAATTAGCCAATTTAAAAGATGTAATACCTGTTAAAATGTCTCCTCACTTAATGATTATAATTTCCATACCTCACATACTTTTATCTTAATATCAAGATCTCTTCCATGGGGACAGAGATAGTATTCAATCAATATTACCCACATACATTCTGGTCTTGGTTAAGAATAATTCTTTCATTGAGTTGTAGTCACAGAGTGTTAAATAGGCCCTTCGGCCCAAGGAATGCATGCCTACCAAATGGTATTCCCATTTGCCAATCCTCTCTTGTTCAGAAATCTATCCAAATGAACATTGTTATTGTCCCTGCTTCCACAATTCCTCCGGCAGCTCCTTTCAGATATGGATCACCCTCAGAGAGAACAAAATCCTCTCTGGTTCCTCCTAAATCTTTCCTCTCTCATCCTAAACCTCCTCCTTCCTGCCTTCTTGTTCTAGAATCATCTACCCTGAGAAAAGGGCTGAGCGCATTCACTTTATCCATGGCCCTCATGATTTTCTAAACGTTTATCAGGTCACCCCTCAGCCTCCACTCTGGGTAATAAAGTCCCAGCCTATCCAATCTCTCCCTAAAACTCAACCCCTCCAGCCCATCTTTCCAATTTATTGAAGTCCTTCCTATATCTAGGCAAAAGAACGGGACACTGAGTGGTCTCATCAACGCCTTATACAGCTGTATCACAAGTTCCCAATTTTTGAACTCTATACCCTGCCCAATGAAGGCCAGCGTGCCAAATGCCATCTTCATCATCCCGTCCACCTGAGTCACCACTTGCAAGAACTAAGCACTTGGACCCCTAAGTCTTTCTCTTCTACGACAGTCTCCAGGGCCCAACCATTCTTGTCCTGGTTTGACTTACAAAAGTGCTTGACCTCCTCTTTCCTTTCATATATATATTTTTTTAAATGTGTTGGTCGACCTGCAGACATGTTCACATGCAGTCCCTCCACAAATCAGCATGGAGTTCCCAAAACCAGGCTGACATCTGTATTGGGAGAGCCGCCAATAATGCATGGGGGTTCTGACAGAACCCGCAGTAAGAATTCACCTCAGAACCAGGAAATGGGGAGAACACCCGCACCCCCTCCCCCCACTCCGTTTCAAAAGGAGAAGCAATGAACCACGAGATGGTGACCATCGCTGCGAACCAGCGATCTGGGGCTGAAGAACACACAGGTAGTGGGATGCTGGTGACTGCGGTCAAAGCTGCGGACTGCTGGAGACTTTCTTGAGACTGGCTGAAGGAATACCAGATATTGGAACTCAGACGCAAGAGGGCACCGAGGGTGCTGGAAGCTTCCTGATCGTGCCAGAGGTTTGGATTTGGAGCTCGGGTTGTTGATGGTATGGATTGAAGTCTGTATGACTGTGGAGGATGTGGGAGCATTGCAGGTGAATCCACAAACACTCGGCGACTCTAGGGGGGTCTCTCTTTTGCTTCTCTTTCTCTGTCTATAAGGGTGGCTGGGCAATTTCTGCTGATGGTGAATCTTTGCCGGCCTTAAAGGAAATTTCATGTAATATTACTTTTTTGGTTTTATTATATGACAATAAAATAATTTTGAACAAAGCCAGCTCATTTTTTTAAGCAATGGAATTGCATTGTTCCACACACATTGGACATGGAAGTGTACTCTGTGACTGCATCTTCCTGGTTGGATTGCTGGAGGCAAGGTGATACTCCTGTAAAATCACCATGATCGCCTTCTCTTCTGGCGGTGGCGGTGGGTCTTACAAGTAGCACAGAAAATGACACTATGTGCCATTTGTACTAGTCTCAAGCTCAGTGAAGGTTATGCCCATGAAGATCTTGGAAACAAGGTCAGATTGTTTCAAAAGATTGGATAGAAAATCGTGGCCTGTACCTGTAATTCCTATGATGCAGTGTAATTGGTGGGGGGCGGGGGGAGGGGGGAGATCCCCTCACTGGGAAGGCCCACATGAGAAATTAACCAAGAGTTCACAATAACTGCTTTAAAATGAGCTCTAACTAAGAAATGCAACTCTAAATTGTAAGGTTGTGAACTGGGCCTTTCCTTATCTCATAAACATTAATCAATCTAATTATAAATAAGCTATTAGAGTCCTTAGCACAGAAATCATTTGCCCACATATTTATTGACAAATTATATTTTTATCTATTAGTTCCCTTTTCCTCTGCATGAAGGATACACATTCAATTTTGCACTGAACGATAAATATTGTTTGCACTCTTGGTATTAGAATAGGCTGAGTTGAGTGAGTTGAAAGAGTTAAAGAAAAGTATAACAATCTTGGAGGTGACATAAGGTTATCCTTTGCCTGAACATATCCACTTCGAAGCCCGCAAAATTATCCCTGAGTTTGACAGCTGCCTCTGTCAGCTGTCAGTACTGGGAACAAAAGGTCTACAAGTATTCTTGCTATTTTTAGTCATTCAGAGTCATTTTCCTGCAGTGGTTTTGCTCTTTGGTAAATTAAGGGTAGCTTCTTGCCGGTGTGGCCTGTGAAATCATAGTACTAGAACAGGGTGGGTGGAACATGAATCTGCACCAGTAATACTGAAAATCATGAGTCTGCCTCAAATTGATCTTTATCATGAGAATTGGTATCTGCCTGTATCACCTGGATTCAAAAGAAACACCTGCAAAAAACAATCAATTTAACTTGGGGATTATTGTGACCACTTTTAATAAACATCTGTGGCATCAGTGTTAATGAAATTGAGATGTATTCCAACAGAGAAATGAGTGTGAAACCTGCCTTGTAGAAAAACAGGTGCACACACTGTGGAGAAATATTCTATGGGTTCCCCCCTCTCTTTTCCCCTACTCCACTTTTTGACATTCCATGTTAAAATCTTTATTTGGCAGTATTCCCAACTGAACTTGAAAAAGGGTAGCATGTTTATCGTAGTGGTTTACGCAGTGCTGTTACAGTGCCAGTGACCTGAGTTCGAATTTGGCTCTCAGTAATGACTTTGTTCTCCCCGGGTCTGCGAGGGTTTCCTCCATGTTTCTTCCCACCCTTCCAAAGATACGGGGTTTGTAGGTCAATTGGGTGTAATTGGGCTCATGGGCCAGGAGGGCCTGTTACCATGGTGTATGTATGTCTACATTTAAAATTCCTACAATCCTATTCATGGGAAACAAGTTAAATGCAGGATTTCAACTACAATTTAATAAAGTTACCTTAAGGATTGCTAAACATCTTCTTGTGACCCTTGTTGTAATAAATACACACAGAAATGCTGGAGGAACTCAGCTCAGTCTTGCAGCACCCATTGGAAGTAAAGACATATTTACCAATGTTTTGGACCTGAGCCCATCAAGGAATTTTTGTGTTTCATTCTGACCCTTATTCTTCATGGTATCGGTGTCTTGTATCAACTTTGAAGCAATGTGTCCTACCCTTAACTCTACAATGTGTTTGACCAAGGCAGTATAGATGGTCTTCAGAGGTTCTTCACCTGTAGCTTCCAAGGGTTGGATTTGGAACCAAAGCCAAATGGTTTGTGGGACAGTATCAGTAAATAGTCTAGAAATAAAAACTACACCAAACACACCGTTGAACAAAGTTACACCAAGAAGCTATGTCACTTTCTCCTGGTGTGGTTCACCAGCAATGTTTGCACCTCATGCAAGATTTCGAGTACGCAAGAAACACCAAGTACAATATTTTTTGCATTAACGCTCAATAATTGCAAGTAGTTTCAGGAATCCCACGCACCCACTGAAACTACCCTGTGCTCACAGAAATCTCGTCTGCACCTTCTTAAAAGGGAGGCAAACTCCAATCACTGTTGGAACACAAGGTGTGGTTTAGAGAAGTAACAGAAGCTGCAGCCACAGGTCCATGAACTATAATCAATGTGAGGGTCAAAGAAAGGATGTTTGGAAGCCCAGGAAAACAGAAAGAGACAGCAAGACGAAGGATAGTTAGGTCATCTCAGATTGTGAGGCCATTAAGACATGAGTTCTATAAAGATATAGAGTGTATAGGGTAGGTTTATAGGAAAATGAGCCAAACACTGGCAAGTGGGGAAAGATTAGGTAGACAACTAAGTAATCATGGGCAAGTTGGGCCAAAACATCTCTTTCCATGCTGAATAACTCGACAAAAAGATTTAGTGATTTTGTGTGATCAACTTCAGGATCTCAATATAATATCCATTGTCTATGTGCGTCTGATCACTGCTGTCATCTGTTCATCAACAATGATCACCAATAATTGACACTACAAAGCAACACCTGTGAAACCCCCAACATTCTGTAGGCGCATGTTGACCATTACTATAGAGTGTATATATAGGGCCATCTGTGAAGCATATCACATAATGTGTTGAAACACTCCCCCCCACCAGACCCCATTTACTGCCCCTTCAATTTCAGCAGAATGAGGCACACAACTTTCCCATGCAAAGGGAGATGAGATGGATCTTTATTGTAACCACAGGTTGCAGTAATGGGCTTAAGTAGTTTGAGCACTGGAATTCCATCCTATGGGCTCAATGTCTTACTTACCCCTCATGGTCACATTACTGTGGTGGTCATTCAACTTGGGCAGCGTTTGCAGGAACCCTCCACATTTACACACATGTGGAATGGAAGGATGGAGAAGATGGTCTTCCTAAACACCACTATCAGCCCCGTCACAAACCTAAAAGATTGTAAGTCCAACCTATAGCCTCAGGTTGTAAGAGTCATGCTTTCTGGGTTAAGGGGAGGCATTGTGAGTTATCAAACTCTTTCTGCATATTCATGGCATGACAGCTTTCATGTTGCCATGAAGGAAACCTTATATTCCATCTTGGCAGTCTCCAACCAGACAGCAGCAATTTTTACCTCCTATTTATGGAGGCATCTGACGCCTCTCCTTGCTTCCCCTTAACTCTCTGGCCTCATTCCTTCTTCTCCTTTCATTGTCTTTCCCCTCCGCTGACCTCTCTACTCATCCATCACTCACACCCTCCAGCTCCCTACCCCCTTCCCTTCCATCTTCCTCAGCCATCTTCTTCTTCCTCCTATCACCTCAGCTTCTTTTTTCCCCATTTCTTCCCCCCCCCACCTCTATTCACCTGCCAGCCCATACTCTTCCCCCTCCCCCCATCCTTTGAATTTGGCCTATTCCTATTTCTCACTCTTCCTGATTAATATTTTTGGCCCGGAACATTGACTGTCTCTCACTTTCCACGGATTCTGCTTGACCTGTTGAGTTCCTCCAGTATTTTGTGTGTTGCCCAAGGGAAACCTTCCTTACCTTCAACCCCTCTCCTCTCAGTGCTCCCCGCAAACGCAATTGCAAAGCATCAAACATTTATCTAAATCAGAGGTTCCCAATGGTGGGCCAAGTATGTTCCCATGTGGATCACGGAGACTTCCCAACCCACTGAGATCATGTCTTGGTCCTCCTGGGTGACCTTGGGTGGGTTGGTGAGCAATCTGCCACTGAGGTCAGAGAGGTCATCTGGCCATCTCTCAATATAAGCAGCTTGGTGCTCAGCACTGAGTCACATTTCCTATTAGATCTCCATACAAGACAGATTCAGACTGATTCAGAAGTGTGTGTTTTTTGTTCTTAAAAACTGTTAAATAATATACTTTAAATTAGATAAAGATGCACTTCTTACAGAGCTCCCTTTGACTTGAAAGTATTGCTCAGTCATTGCTATTAGTGGCGCCATGCATGTTAGGCCAGAAGCCAGGTGGGCCTTAGACTGAAAAAAGCTGAGAACCCCCACTGATCTAAAATCTTGACATCAGTAAGTAATAAAATTCGCTCAGAGCTGGAACTGACATCAATGAGCACTTCTCCAACTGACAACTAAACAAACCCGTGAAATAATTGACGCTGACATAAAATGGTGCACCCACCTTCCAATTGTCTACCTTTTTGTATGATGCATAATGTGTGTTAATTGCAAATATGTGAATTAATTTTTCAGCGTAATTGTCAAGTATCCACTGTACCATGATTGACAATGCTCTACTGTCATTTAGGTATGGGGTTAATCTATGTAATTCACATGGAAATGTTTCGACATGCATTAGGTGCCCTATAACATACTGACCATCCATCCAATAATATCTAAAAATAACCTACAACGTAGAAGTGCTAAGCCACTCTGTTATGACAGCATTTCAACGCTCAACGATCTTTGATTCATTGTGTGTGCACTTGTTGTTGCAAAAGAAAATGTTTTTTTCTCTTAAAAGCACATGCTTTTCATTTAGAAAAGGAAATCACACTCAACATAAAATGCATTGCATTGATCTTTGCGATATGCGAGATGTTATGTTTGCGCTTTAGCAAATATCCTTGTTTTTCTCATCTTCAGTTTGGAATGAAGTTTGTTGCTTGCAATGACTCATCCTTCTGACATCACCATTTCTCTTCTCCCCTTGAGAGAGCATTGTCAGACCAGCTATAGATTGCTATGGTGACATCAGTGAACAACCCAATGTTTCACCCATTACTATGGTTACAGACATCGTTTTACAAGGAAAATGCACTGAGCCGCAAGGTTATTGAAGGGAGATTTTGACCAGGAGACAGAACTTCCCTGTGCCATTTCAGAAGATAAACCAGATCTCCAAAGCAAGAAATGAGGCCTTAGAAAAGTTTAGGATTACCCAGTAAAAGGCTCCTATTAGTGACACAGAACAGAAACCATATATGGGGTGGGCTTTTCCTGCTTTACAAACAGAACTTGGCTAACTTTCCTTCCTTCATTCACTGATTATCAGCTAGCTGGCTGTTCAAACCTCTTGGGTAGATTTTACACTTTCTACATGAAGCAATTGATACCCAAAATTGCTGCCAGTTTGGAAGTATTTTAACCCCTGCAAACTCTTCTCATATTACCCCATTCTATTAATTACCAACAACACAATTAAACGGTGTTCAAAAACATTTTTTTAAGAAATTGCATTTCAAAAACATTTTATGCGAAATAGATCAGAAAAATTTGAATATTGGTCTATTATAAAATAAATGCATTATAAATCACAATATCAATTCACCATCTGAAAGTAACTTGGTTTTAACTTGTTGAAAATTCCTTTTCAAAAACATTATGTGTGTTTTTTGGTAAATTTTGAGTAAACTATTTGCTTCCTCATCCAACCTAGAGACATTTTTTTAAACAAAGTCTTTCAAAATATATTAATTGTTGCTAGAATGGCCAAAGAACAAATATGAAGGACCCTTTTTCAGGAGTTAACAGGAGTAGGTAGTTAGGAGTGGGAGGGCATTTATATAAATAACAGAATATGCAAATTGGTTTGTGCAAATCCAATAACGAAACATCCCATGTGGAAACACATTTTCAATTACATTTTAGTTCTCCCCAGTCTAATACAGTTTTCATTCCTCACAATAGACACAAATTAGTAGTATCTGAAATGTTGAAGTCCTTATAAAGTTTTACAGCATGCAAAATATCAGTTTGCCTCCTAGTCCAATTGGTGTGTATTCACCCCATATCTTTTCATTCCATGTACCTGTCTAAACATCTTTTAAAACCCAATTATCTCTACCTCTACCACTTCATATGGCAGAATGTTCTATATACCCACCAACCTCTGTGGAAAAAGTTGCCCCTCAGGTCCCGTATAAATCTTTCCCCTCTCACATGTGCCCCTGAGTTTTGACTCTCCTCCTCTAGGATAAAGATTGTCACCATTCTCCTTATCTGGGTCACTCGTGATTTTATAAACCTCTTTGCAGCAGGGGAAGAAGTTCCAACCTGTCCAGTCTCTCCTTATTACTCATGCCCTCCTGTCCTATTCTCATCATTTCTGCCCCCTCTCCATCTTACTGACATCTTTCCAGTAGCTGCAAGACAGAAATCCACACTACTCCAAGAGTGGTCTCACAACCCTTGGAAGCTTTCATGTGCCGTTCAAACTCCTGTGCTCATTGCCCTGAGCAATGAAAGCAGGTGTGGTCTACAGCTTCTTCACCAGACCCTGGAATCTGAAGCTAAACACACTGAGGGAGGAACTCAGCAGGTCGAGACTAGGGAAACCTTTCATTGAGTCTAGGGAAGTGTACTAAAAATGCACTTTACACTTCCTTCTTTGCTAGATTTAAATACAGGAGGGTATCAGTTTAAGGTGAGAGGGGAAACTTTAAATGAGATTTGCAAGACAAGTCTTTGCTACACAGAGAGTAGTGCCTGCCTGAAATTAATGCAAAACCCAGAAATGCTGGAGGAACTCACAGCAGTCTCGCAGCATCCATGGGACGTAAATATATATGACTGTTGTTTCGGGCCTCAAGGTAAACCTGCGAGACTGCCTGACGTCGTCCAGCACTTCTGTTTTTTGACTACAATCACAGATTCTAAAAACTTTTGTGCTTCATGCCTGGAAATACACAACCAGGACTGGTGGTGGAAATGGATAAATGAGCAATAAAAGAGTTTTTCAACAGGCACATTATCAGTCAGAAGAGATGGATATGGACCATGTGCAGGCAGATTAGATTAGTTTAAATTAGTATCATGGTCAGCACAGACATTATGAGCCGAAGGGGCTGTTCCTGTCATACACTGTTCGATGTTCTATTTAAGTACGTTGTGCTTACGACAGCAACTCCAGGCTCAAATTTTCACCAAAGTTTAGATATTAAGGGAGTGCACTCAGGAGGAACCCAGGCACACTGAGTAGACATAATCATAATGATCCCATGTATCATTTTCAAAAATGGTGTTAAATATAATACAAGAATCTCAACATTGTTCTTAATAAGGGTCCCTTTCAGCAGGCCTAGATAGAGAACTTGAGCTCAAGTCAGCTGGGGAAAGGAGGGGCCATGGTCAGGGACTTTTGGAATGGTGCCAAAATCAGAAAGGCTGGACCTAATCATGGGGGATACTAGCGAGGTTCCGAGGACATTCACCAGGTGGGAGAATCAGTTCGATGTGAAGGAGATTACAGGAAGGGAGTGCGATCGGAAGGAGAGCCCACAGCCATAGTCAAGAAGAACTCTCCTTCTCTTGACCCACAAGTGCTGCTCCAAATCATTCATCTGCTGCATCCAGAGATAATTGCAGAGGTGAGGACAGATGGAATCATATCTCACTATTTGTGCAATGAATCTCCTGCAAGTATGCCCAGCTCCCCCACAGTCCAGGTAGAGATAATGAGCCTCATCAGGTTTGCACTGTGGACAAGAGTGGGACACCATCAGATGCCTGCACATTGGAACAATAGGAGGAATTGGAGATTATTATTTGGTAGATGGTTGCTGGAGGTGGAGCATTAGGATCATGAGTGAAGTTAATATTCAGGATGATGTTGGCATGGACTGAAGATCAGCGACGAGATCTGGGTGGAGCCAATATTTGGAGTGTAAGAGGAAGTGTGCCGGACCCGAGGCCACCAGAATCAACGACTGAGGTCAGGCTGGAGATAAGCAGTGATAAGGGATTTTACCCAGTGGAGGTTCCAGTTTAGCACTGTAATGGGAATATTGACCATAAAATCTGAGGAATCTAGGCACTTCAAAGTTCAAATGTATTGTCAGACTACATACAGAACATCATGTACACCCATGAGATTCTTTTTTCTGTGGGCCAGGCAGAATTTATACTCGTCAGAACAATGATGTTCAAATTCCCCACAAAAGAACGTTATATCATCAACTCCAACCCCAACACACAAGTCACATCAGAGACACAAAGTACTTGGTCTCAGAATCAGAATTAGGTTTATCATCATGAACACGTGTCACAAAATTTGTTGTTCTGCGGCAGCAGTATCGTGCATTACGGGTGCAAAATTGCTAGAAATGACAGCTCCGTTAATATTTAAAATATTTGCAATATTTGAAAATAAATAATTAGTGCAAAAAAGAGGGAAAAAATGAGGAAGTGTCCATAGGTTTATTGTCCACTCAGAAATCTGCTGGTGGAGGGGAAGAAGCTATTTTTGTAACTTTAGGCGTGCGTCTTCAGGCTCCTGTCCCTCCTTCCTGATGGTTGCAGTGAGAAGAGGGCATCATGGCCTGGGGTGGTGAGGTTCCTTGATGATAGAGGCTACTTTCTTGAAATACCCCCTCTTAAAGTTGTCCTTAAAGGAGTTTGATGCCCATGATAATGCTGACCAAGTTTACAACCCTCTGTGGCAAATACCCCCTCAAACATTCTGAACATTACACAACAATCCAGTCATCTTCAGCTGTTTTATCAATTCGACTATTTGGCTCATTGTGCTTCTACCAACTCCAGAAATTTTTTTCCCCTATAACCCTGTCAATTTCTCCTTCACACATTTTAATCAAGTTTTTTATGTTGTTTAATTCTCAATTAATTTGACTTCCAATGACATTCCAGGTTTTCCAGCATAAGGTCAGAAGAGGGGCTGTTCGCATGTTCAACTCCTTCCACGTCTCCTCAGCCTGCAGCTGTGAGCAGCAAGACCTGGAGACATGCATGGGCTAGTAAGCAGCTGCTAAAGAGCCGGAGTCGATTCCGTGCTCCGCAATGATATTACATTATTTCATGTCCAAAGTGGAGAACGTCAAAATGATACTTTTGAACATTTAGACCCAGAAGTATAGGTCCTTGAAGAGAAAATGCTCCACAGTGTAGACCATGTTTGAACATGTCTCATTACATTGGCTTATTCTTGTACCAATGACTGTTCAAGGAAGTGGGATGAATTCTTAATATCTCTATAATTGTCAGAGGTCAAGAAATAGGAAATTTTATCTTAAATTGTCACGCTACTCGTGCAGTATTGAAATTTGACGGAGGATTCTATCAAAATAAGCATGAATTTCCAATTTTGTTGAGCCTAATATTATCTGGTTCATAAAAATATGCGCAAAACATCACTTCTGTTGATTTTGAGTGATACTAATCATTTTAATAATCCATGTTACATCAAACAATTTCTACCTCAAAGGAGGTAGATTCAAACATATTTTCCAAGGTACACCCCTACACCCCTTTGCTCTTCTAGTTTATATTCACATAATCAATGGAATGAATTTATTAGTCAATTGTCATTCTGACAAATTACCGGTGTACAATTTTCTTTTCTTAAAGCTCGTATATTACTGTGGGCTCAAGATCTAGAAGCAACGCCACGAACTAATTTTTTTTTGCATATGTTAGGGTTTTTAATTATAGTTAAGTGCATTGATAAAGCTGGAAAGGATCAAGAATATTGCAAAAAGCCATCAGATTGCATCTAGTTCAGTTACTGTATATGTCGGCATATAAGGTGACTTGGTGTATAAGATGACCCCAGAATCTTCACTTAAAATCTAGGCTTTGAGATATTTCTTTTTCTTTTGGCTTGGCTTCGCGGACGAAGATTTATGGAGGGGGTAAAAAGTCCACGTCAGCTGCAGGCTCGTTTGTGGCTGACAAGTCCGATGCGGGACAGGCAGACACGATTGCAGCGGTTGCAGGGGAAAATTGGTTGGTTGGGGTTGGGTGTTGGGTTTTTCCTCCTTTGCCTTTTGTCAGTGAGGTGGGCTCTGCGGTCTTCTTCAAAGGAGGTTGCTGCCCGCCAAACTGTGAGGCGCCAAGATGCACGGTTTGAGGCGTTATCAGCCCACTGGCGGTGGTCAATGTGGCAGGCACCAAGAGATTTCTTTAGGCAGTCCTTGTACCTTTTCTTTGGTGCACCTCTGTCACGGTGGCCAGTGGAGAGCTCTCCATATAACACGATCTTGGGAAGGCGATGGTCCTCCATTCTGGAGACGTGACCCACCCAGCGCAGCTGGATCTTCAGCAGCGTGGACTCGATGCTGTCGACCTCTGCCATCTCGAGTACTTCGACGTTAGGGATGAAAGCGCTCCAATGGATGATGAGATATACTCACTGTACAAAACAACTCCAAGTCTTGACATTTACCATTGAGAGCTTACTGCCCCAATAGTCATTTACCATAGGTGTTTCATACATACTTCAGATGTTCCTTAATAGATAATCATTATATTATGCAGCAATGGAAATTAGTAATTTTAATGTCAAGATCTGATGTTAATATCTACACTATTTTAGCTTTCTACCTCAGTATTGCGCTGCTCACAGACCATGTCTGGCTACATGGTTCTCCAGAATCAGCCAGTGTGCAGTGCCTCCTCTCATTTCACATTAGTGAACCTTTCCAAAAAATCCTGTCTTTAAAAGTTTAAAAGTACCAGTAACTGGTCACTGCAAGATGGATTGTGACTGGGCCTAACAAGGCAGTGTAAACAGAACACACCCTGGGACCCTGACTGATTGTTTACTGTTCGTCAGCTATTGCAAATGGCGACTGTTAGCTTTGTTTGCTGTGATGTTATTTTAAGATATGTTAGACAGGTTTATAATACATTTTTATTATTTTAATATAACATTACTATTAATCCAGCTTCCCAAACTTAAGTTTCAGTAGAAAAATATTTAGTTTAGACATTTGGAGTTATGCGAGTATTTTATACTCTTCTCCATTGTCATGGGGGACATGCTAAACCACAAGATATTAAGGATTGGATTTTATACTTGGCGTATCAGACGACCCCTGGCTTTGGGGTGATATTTTTAGGTTCAAATATTATATGATACGTCAACAGATAAGGTATTCATGAAAAGGCAATGAGAGACGGGCCTTCTGAAATGGCCTTGAATTAGATTGATTTCAGCAGATTGATGAAAGCCAAGGATCTATGTAGACCTACTGAGATCAGAAGTCCAGAAGAACCAAATGAGATGTCACTCCTGCTCTCTTGGATGTTCTCCTCGCCATACAGATATCAATTGGAAACTGCTGCAAGGATCAGCGATTTCCCTACAGTGATCTCACACATCACGGATATTAGCTGCACTCTATTGCCTCTTCTGGTTCCACGTTCAACTTTAACCCTCTGTGGACACCAAAGTATTCATGCATTGTGGCCAAAAATAACACGAGATTACAATTTCTTTCAGATCAAAGAGCTTAAAAATAATGTTGTATTGTATGCTTTTGCTGCCTTCCTTTAAGCTATTTATCATTAGATAAACATTTACAAAATAAAACTGAATGGAAAATATTTATTTCTCAGAAAGGATTGAGTGGCATGAATGGTGCCAGTGTTAACATCAGTATAATGACTTCTGTTTGCACTGCAGGGCTTGAGCCAATGTTGTTCACTGCAGGGAAGGTCAGCTTGCTTTGATTCCTTTGAAATGAAATGAAAGCCCAGAGGCACAGGATTTTTTTGAAACTGGCAGCTATTTTAGAAGTAGACAACAGGTACAACATCTCGTTTATACACAGCATGTTAAGTATGCAGCTAATGTACATCGCGGTGTCAATGTCTTCGTATGCCAGCACAGGCGTCACTAGGGTGGTGCGGGGGGTGACACTAAAATGAGCGTCCATAACATTTTCGTGCAATGTTTCAGCAGAAATTTATGATTTTTTATAAAAATATCCCTGTAGTTAGTTAGAACAACAACATTTTTTTGTAAGCCCAGCTTACACGTATCAATGTACCTACAAGGCTAAAACTCTGTGCTAATTTACTTTTTGAACCTTTTAATGGGCTCCGGTCAGAGCTGTCATTATTACCCAATGACAATGACACTTCGAATCACGTGGTTTCATCTGCACGCACGACAAGCAGGCGCTGTTGTTTTTGTTGCTGCTGGAGTTTTTATAGTCGCTGCTTTTGTCGAATCTTCAGGTGTTTCAGCTACAAGATTGTGGTTGTTAGTATTTGTGAACCTATATCAATCAATGACTTTTTTGAGAATGAAGGAAAAGAAGGAGAAAAATCAAAAAGAGGCTTCCGCTTAGTTACTAATAATGTTGTAATTCCGTGTAGAAAAATTTTACAAAACAATTTTGTTTAGTATTCATATAATCTAAGAATATTGCATTTAAGCAATTTACAACTAAATTTATCACATTTTATTCTATATTTTTACAACTATATATTTTTCAAATTTTGCTAATTTGTGTTTTTTTTTATTGTGCAGGGATATTAGCTGCACTCTATTGCCTCTTCTGGTTCCACGTTCAACCTTAACCCTCTGTGGACACCAAAGTATTAATGCATTGTGGCCAAAAATAACACGAGATTACAATTTCTTTCAAATTCTCTCATGTCACATGGTGTGCACAAATCAATATCAAAGAGACCAAGTGGATGCCAATAAAGGAAAACAAAAGAGGCAAGAATTAAATCACTCAAAAACACTTGCTGGATCCATGTTTCAATATGTCAAAAGACTGGGCTTACGAAAAATGTTTTTTTTCATTGTTATAACTAACTACAGGGATATTTTTATTAAAAAAATAAATAAATTTCTGGTGAAACACTGCACACAAATTTTATAGACACTCCCTCTGATGGTGTCACCCGGTGTGGTCCGCATCCTCCTACTGATGCCAGTGGCTGAAAGTGACTCTACCCAGGATACTGTAAATGAGATGAGTGACGGTAAGGAGAAAGATTTCCAAATTTTAGGTGATGTTTCTTTCTGGGAGTTACCAGTTCCAGATCATTTTTGGGTTGAAATCATCAGAAGGGGAAGTGTATCTTTCCAGAACAAAGATGGGCCTTTCAGTGTTGTGGAAAGGCAAGATGCTAAAGCAAAAGGGGGTGGGCGACAGCTTTCAAAAGAATGGTTTTACAAGGTAATGCCAAATGGCGAGAAAATTTCACGATCATGGGTGAGAATTTATACTGTTTTTTTCCTGCTGACTGTTTGCCGTTAGTGCTACAGATATGATGTCCAAATTTGTGACTGGGTTCCAGAAGCGGTGGAAACTGAGCTCAAAAATACATACCCTTGAGACATCCAAAGAGCACCTACTTTGCCTTGAAAAGTGGAAAACATTGGCAGCAGGACTGAGGTACAAGATGCTTGATGCCAAAACTACTGCTTTGATGGAAATGGAGAAGAAAAAGTGGAGAGACATCTTGCCCCTCAGAGACATTCCTTGATAAATTTCTTGCAAAGCAGAATATGGCATTCTGTGGCCACAAGGAAGATGAATCTTCATTGAATAAAGGGAACTTTTTTGAGATAGTTGAGATGCTTTCAAAATATGATCCAGAGCTAAAAGAGCACCTAATGAGATAAAAACAGAGCACATGTAAACTTAAAGTATCAGTCTCTTATCTTGCACCAAAAACTTGGAATAAGTTTATAAGTGCCCTGGCAAATCATGTGAAGGAGAAGCTTGTCATGGAGATAAATTCTGCACAGTACTTTGGGATCCTATTTGACAGCACCCTTGACATATCACATACTGACCAGATGCCAAGAGTAATCAGATATGTAAAAATCAACACTAGGAAAGTTGAAGTACTTACCCTTTAAATGGGAAAAAAAAGCTCAGTTCTGACATTTTTTTTTAAACTGGAAGGTGATGGACTGAACATAACGATGTGCCGCGCTCAAGGTTATGATAATACTATCGCTGGTGCGGACCTGTGGGGGAGCAAAGGAATGGAGATGCAGTGTAGCACTCCCATGGGGTCCAGCCACCCAGTCGACTGCCATCACCTCTGCAAAGGCTTTGAACGACCCGTTAGGGAGCCAACGGGGGTTTGAATTGAAATCCTTCTGCTGCGAGTCTGTGCCCCAAGATGGCGATGCCTATTAATCGGCAGCAGCCACGAGGGCCTGCAGACTCCAGGGAAGCAGAGGACTGGAGCAGGGTACCAGAGAATGGTAAGGTCACCACCCCAGACACACACACACACACACACCCCTGAGAGGGAGGAGTGGAGACAGCAGCAGACCAGTGAGGGGCTCTGAGGGTGAGGGACCAGTGCATGCACAGGCTGCTGGCAACTTGAAAAGACAAACCCGTGGAAGCTGTGGGGTGCTGGGGAATGCTGCTGGGAGACTTGTGTCAGGCTGCAGACTGCTGGAGACTGGCTCAAATTGGCTGGAGGGGTACTAGATATCGGAACCGGGATGCGAAGGGGTGCCAAAGGCGCTGAAGGGTTCCTGACTGTGTCACAGGTTCGGATCTGGAGCTCGGGTTGCCAATGGTTTGGATTGGACTCTGTGTGGTTGTGGGGGCTGTGTAAGTGCTGGAGGCTAATCTACAGACATTCGGTAACTCTGGAGGATTCTCGTTTGCTTCCCTCTGTCTGACTGTAAGTCTGACTGTAAGAGGTGCTTAGGCAATTCCTGCCAGTGGCGAATCTGTCTGCCTTGCAGCAGGCAAAAATAAATTTCATGTCACATGACACTGTTTTATTGGTATGATAATAAATTGAATCTTGAATGGCTGGAATCCATGGAGTTGTACTTAAAGGAAAGAACAAGACAGCTATGTGGGCCATTCACTTAACTTGTGCGGTCAGCACTCTTTTGCTAAAAATTCATCACGTGTGACATTTTTTGGAACTCGAGACAATGTTTTCTTTCTTTGCTGCTTCCACCAATTGATGGGATGTGTTAATTGACCAAACTGGAATGTCAGTGAAAAGGCTATCAGCAAAATGCTGGACTTCTCATCATGATGCAATTAAGCCAGTTATAGAAAAGTTCGATAAGTTTGTGATGGCGACTGAAGCTTTTTGAGATCCACATGAAAATTTGGACACAAGAGGAGCAGCACAAGGTCTTTTGCTTGCTGTCTGTGATTTCATTTTTCTATGCTATCTGTACTTCTGGTGTAATGTACTTCTGGAAGTTAATCTTACAGAGCAGTACCTGCAGTCTGCTTAAGTCTTGATAAGGTGGTGACAAAGCTAGAGGCGCAAGACTTTTTCTCAATTACCTAGTGGAGTATGCAATTGTACAGGCGCTTTTAAAATCAGATGAAGATGGAATTAGAGTAAAGGTTCAAGAAGAGGATGACAGGGGAGTGGGAAAGCAATGCTGGACTCACTCTGCAAGAAGAAAGTAAGAGGGTGATGCTTGAGTTCATTCTGAACTCCAGATCAAAAGCCATCAAAGAAGAAGCAGCCATGTTTGAGGCTGTTGAAGTGAAGAGTTTCATATCTGCCACTGAAGCAGAGTTAAAGGTGTACATTCTAAAATTAACCATTTTCTATGATGAGGTATCTGAGAGTGAGCTTTTAATAGAAATACTAAGGTTGATAAATACGATTGGCCTAATAGAAGCTTTCACTATTTTCTCCAGTTAAGATCCTTCTTGAGGGAAAAATGGGGCCCTACAATGTCCCCACCTGAAGGGAACAAGATGGAAAAGATACTTCTACTGGAGGGCACTCCCAAATTTATATCCAGAATATACTTGGTTCTCCAAAATGAGAGCCCAAAACCAGGCCTGCAAAGATTGAGAAAGAGTTAGGAGTTGGAATAATGATCTTTGAGGAGTGTTGGTCAGATTTATGCAGGGAGAGCATGACATTGGTGATCAACGCCAGACTTAAATTTCTTATTATCTCACACCACAAAAATTACATCAAGAAAAACCAAAGATATCGGAAATGTGTTTCAGATGTGGATTAGAAATTGGTACTTTTATACAATCCACCTGGACCTGCACAAAAGTGAGACCCCTTTGGCTTGAATTATCTCATATACTAACTAGGATTATAGGAGTAGATTTCCCACTGGTCCCAGAGTTGTATTTATTGTGAAACCTGGTGGATGTGGGCAAAAAAAATTAACAAAATTCCAAATTAAATTTGCAGATATTTCCCTGTCAATAGCAAAAAAAATACATTGCGATCACCTGGAAGTCTGACTCCCCCACCCCCTGCTAATCACCTGATCGTCCACGGAGATGCACACCTTTGTGCCCATGGAGAAAATAACATACAACTTAAGAAATAAATACGGCACTTTTGTCAAAATATGGCAACCTTATCTAGAGTACTTTAATGCCTAATTATAATAAGAGCTCACTGATCTAAAAATCTGATAAAACATGTAAAGACAGCAAGAGTGAAGCACCTCGAAGAGATTAGAAAGACTGGCAGTATGCTGAATTCTTTACTATTGTCTCATTAGTTGTATTGTATTTGAATCTCAGAAATGAATTATACGAAAATAATGTGTAAATATGTTAAAAATGACTCTGTTTTCAAATGTGAAAAACAAAAAAATAAGATTTTCAGAAAAGAAATACCAAGGCTGAGAAGGCATCTGAAAGCAGCAGAGATTGATCTGGAAGAAGCCAAAGATTGGGCAACATTAGACATTCATAGTTGAATGGGACTTTATAGAATCTCTCCCTACCCTTTCACGAAGCCTAAAATTATTTCTGACAGCCTGTGTGTCCATGTAGCTTCACGTGAGAGGAGCTTTTCAAAGGTGAAACTTAGAAAGAACTATCTGTGCTCTACCATGGGAGAATCAAGGCTTTCCAATCTTGCAACATTATCAATTGAAAGTGAGTTGACGAAAGGCGTCGATTTCGATGAAGTGATTGACAAGTTCGCAGCTTTGAAGGCTAGGAAAGAAAAGTTCTGAATTAGTCAAGATGTTCACTAAGTGCTGAAATGCTTGTGTATTTGTTCCTGTTTATTTTAATGGTATTATTTCATTTATGAGCATATTTCCATATGCATTTGTCTACAAGTTCTACATTATTTGGGCCATTATTGATTATGCAAAACTAATGGATCTCATGTAACCATAAGTTTAACATAAAATCAACACAATTTCTTAAACATTTTTATTTTGAATTCTTTTGTTTTCTGCCCAAATTTTCACTTTAACCACATGAAATTGTAAATGTAAATACATTTAGGTTTGTAGATATGATATTGTAATTTAAAGATGTAATTTTAATTTTACTAATTGTTTATCTCACTATTGCCATTACATTCAGTGATATGCGGGATATATATGATTTATGAGTAACGTTTTGGAGATGATGCCGCTTTAGTTGCCCATTCAGAGCCAGCTCTTCAGCGCTTGACGTCCTGCTTTGCGGAAACTGCCAAAATGTTTGGCCTGGAAGTCAGCCTGAAGAAAACTGAGGTCCTCCATCAGCCAGCTCCCCACCATGACTACCAGCCCCCCCACATCTCCATCGGGCACACAAAACTCAAAACGGTCAACCAGTTTACCTATCTCGGCTGCACCATTTCATCAGATCGACAACGAGATAGACAACAGACTCGCCAAGGCAAATAGCGCCTTTGGAAGACTACACAAAAGAGTCTGGAAAAACAACCAACTGAAAAACCTCACAAAGATAAGCGTATACAGAGCCGTTGTCATACCCACTCTCCTGTTCGGCTCCGAATCATGGGTCCTCTACTGGCATCACCTACGGCTCCTAGAACGCTTCCACCAGCGTTGTCTCCGCTCCATCCTCAACATTCATTGGAGCGCTTTCATCCCTAACGTCGAAGTACTCGAGATGGCAAAGGTCGACAGCATCGAGTCCACGCTGCTGAAGATCCAGCTGCGCTGGGTGGGTCACGCCTCCAGAATGGAGGACCATCGCCTTCCCAAGATCGTATTATATGGCGAGCTCTCCACTGGCCACCGTGACAGAGGTGCACCAAAGAAAAGGTACAAGGACTGCCTAAAGAAATCTCTTGGTGCCTGCCACATTGACCACCGCCAGTGGGCTGATCTCGCCTCAAACCGTGCATCTTGGCGCCTCACAGTTTGGCGGGCAGCAACCTCCTTTGAAGAAGACCGCAGAGCCCACCTCACTGACAAAAGGCAAAGGAGGAAAAACCCAACACCCAACCCCAACCAACCAATTTTCCCCTGCAACCGCTGCCACCGTGTCTGCCTGTCCCGCATCGGACTTGTCAGCCACAAACGAGCCTGCAGCTGACGTGGACATTTACCCCCTCCATAAATCTTCGTCCGCGAAGCCAAGCCAAAAAAAGATCAGTAACATTAGCACAAAAAACATTACTAACGATTCTGTATGGTGTGATACGAGAGGAGATCCATGGTGGGAGTGGGGGGAGGACGCTGGAGTGAGGGGGTGACACCATGAGTTACCACACTAGGTGACACTAACCCTAGTGACGCCACTGTGTGCCAGATTCACAGCTCCTTCCTTTGATGGACAGATTGGTTGACTCAGCAGATGGTGACCTCCCAGGGCTTTGTGTTGTGTGCAGTCCCCATGCTATCATCTGTGGCTACTTTTCTGACACTAAAGGAAGAAATGCTTTTCACAGATGAAGCAATAAAATGACTGCAAACAAGTTTGAAGATATCTGACAAATGCAAACAGAGGGGCTGCACAATTTTATTGTTGGGTTAAGAGGGTGTAAATCATGAGATCACCATTTGTCCCAAGTTGACCTTCACGTGTTGCATGTTGGTCATCTCATCCATTGTAAACAATCTCTTCTCACTGCTAACTTCGGGTACAGATTTCATATTTATTGTCTGAGTACATACATGACATCACATACAACCCTGAGATTCTTTTTCCTGCAGGCGAGGCAAATTTACCACTTATTGGTAGTGTGAAAGAAACTGTACACAATGAACACGTGTAAACAAACTGACTGCAAATAGAGAGAGAGAAAATAACAATAAAGTGCAAAAATAAGAGTCCTTAAATAGATTCCCTCATCGAGTTTATTGTTGAGGAGCCTTATGGTGGAGGGGCAGTAGCTGTTTCTGGCCTGGTGGTGCGAGTCTTGTGGTATCTATACCTCTTTGCTCTTTTCAAAAGCCTGAAGATCATATCTCTAGATTCAAGAGCAGCTATCGGGTTCTTGAACCTCCCCTTGCTACACTAACCATGAACTTCTCTGACACCACAAAAGTATGGTCTATACTATTTCATTACTTTTTTGTTCTTGAACAATGGTAATGGTGAATATTTATCATTTTTTTTATTATCTCTTTTTATTTGCTTCTATAGTTGCATTCGAATTCTGGAGCCACTTTAAATTCCCATTTATAATTAATTGAAATGATCATGGTTTTAAAAAAAAGTTACATTTTCCATTACTAAGAAGCTAAGAAGTCAGGAGTTTGCTGGTCTTTGGTACATTAGACCAGCCATTCTCAACCTTTTTATGGCTCTGCCCCGCTTAGGACTCTGCTCAAAGGTTTTGGCCCCTCTTTCCCATGAAGCAGTAAAATTTTGGTTTCTTCTGTACTTCTACCAACTGCATAACAACGTAAAAAATATTTACGTTACAGGCAGGTGAAAAGAAAACAAGGCTTTTAAACAAGGCAATAGTGGGAATCTCTCAGTGGCCACCCATTTCAATTCTCCACCTAATCCCTTGAGAACATGCTCTGCCAGACTGAGACTACCCACAAATTAGAGGAACAACACTTTATATTCCATCTGGGCACCCTCCAACTAGAAAGCATTAACCGACCTCCTGTTTCCATTAGACCACACCCCCCCCACCCCCACTCCATTCTTCATTGTCTCCTTTCCTCTAGCTCTGTCTTTCTCTCTCTTGTTTTCCCTTTTTCTCCTTTCAAAGAGCTAATAAACAAACCCCCTCCCCCAATCAATTCTCATCTTTCCTCTCCCCTGTCCTCTTATCATATCCAACTAATACCTTTTGTCTGTTGTTCTGTACTCTTCCCCCTCCCATTCTTCCCTTTTCACCAGCCTTTTAATACAGGTACCTGCCTGCTTTTTACTCATGCCTTGAGAAGGACTCAGGCCCAAAATGTCAGTAGTATATCTAAAAGCTGAGTTCCTCCAGCATTCCTATGTTTTTTTTTAACTACAGTCACAGCATCTGCAGACTTTCACGTTTTACTTTCTGCTCTGAGCCACTGCCAACATTTAATTTTACCTCCCTGATCGCAAGATGCAGAGAAGATGTTGAAATCAATGTCTTGCTCTTCTTTCTAAATGAATCCTACATGTCTCATACTCTGAGGGGCAAAGAGTGGCCATGAATTCAAGAAACACACTTCAACAATGGCCCGGCAACATGATTCAAACACAGCATCACCTCAGCAATGAGATCCCACATATTTTTTAAAAGTTTGATTACAGCACAGTAGAACCCGATTCTGCCATTTAAGCTTATGTCGCCCGATTACACCCAAATTAACCGACAACCCGATACTTCTTGGAGGGTGGAAGGAAATCAGAGCATCTGGGGAAACCCATGCAGGTCATGGGGAGAATGGATAACCACTTTACAGACAGTGCTGGGTTCGAATCAGGATCACCGGCACTGTAATAGCATCATGCTACATTAATCATGTCGCTCAAGGTGTGACCTATATCATACCAATATCTTAATGAAGGGCTCAGGCCTGAAACATTGGCTACCCTATACTTCAAAGTGAAACTCAAATTTCAGAATTATTACAGAGTGCGTATATGACATCACATACAACCCTGAGATTCTTTGTCCCGCGGACAAGGCAGAATTATCACTTAATGGTAGTGCAAAAACTGTACTCAAGAAGTTACATACACATGCCAACAAATAAATAAATGTTTATTTCTTTGGATGCTGCGTGACCTGCTGAGTTTCTCCAGACCTTTTCTGACTTGCACTTGATCCTGAACTGTGGTGCCTAATTTATTAGTTAATCTACGCTTAGTTATTTTTGGAGCATTTTGCATTTGATTCTCCAACGCTTGTACCTGGGCAAAGCACCATTTGCATTCTTTGCAGATTGCTTGTGTCAGTGACATTTAAAAATGATTTAGTTTCAGTTAGAAACAGCAGGTTTGTGTCTTGGTTTCTGTAAACTGCAGATGGATCTGTTTGGCACTAGGCTTTGAGAAGGGCCTGCTGCAACTCCTTGTTGATATGACCTGGGGCTTTCCTTTTTTTTTTATACAGAATTTAATTTAAAAAAGAATCTGAACTGATTATTACCTATGAATGTGACTAGAGAAGCCTATTTAATGATACCACCACCTTAAAGTCTGCACTACCTACAAGTTAAAGTTTATTATCGACCATTTGTAGAAGTACAACCCAACTAAACAGCATTCTCTGGTCCTTGGTGCAAGAACATGCAAACACACAACCAGACATAACACACATACACACAAACAATGCATATGCAGAACAAATATACATATATAAAAATAAATAAATGTTGCTTAATAAATAGAAGAGCCTCCGAGGGTTAGTGTGAGCATTTCGTTCAGGTATTCAGCAGTCTCACTGCCCATGGGAAGAAGCTGTTCCTCGCCCTGGTGGTTCTGGCTCTGATACTCCTGCATCTCTTTCCTGATGGGAGGAGCTGAAAGATGCTGTGTGCGGGGTCCTGAATGATTTTGTGTCCCCCTCTTCAAATGGCGATCCTAATAGATCATGTCGATGGTGGGGTGGGGGAGAGGGGAGAAGACCTCAGTTGTCACTAATATTTAATTTTTCTGTTTTTTTTTTAATTTCCTCCTTTTCTTGAAGCCATTGATCCCTGATAACATGGAACCCCAAAGCAAATGCTACTTTCATCTGTTCTCTCCAGAATCCTCTCAATTGTGGTAATATTCGCGAGTGATCCAGATCGTGTCCTCATTTATGTTTTACTGAACAGAAACAAGATATCCAACTCATTCCTAAGTGACAGAAGCAACAAAACCAATTAAAGATCCTCAAACCTTGCCCTGGTTTAGAGGGTTGAACCCAAATGGGTTGAGACTTGAGACTAGGTTGACACTGTACCAGCTGGTACACAAAACCGAGTCATCACAGACGCTGCAGTATCTACTTACTAACAACCAGGAGCTGAGGAATACTGTACCGTGTGTGAAATTGGAGAGTTAAGACACCTCCAATGAGAACAGAAGGAGAATGAAATAAACCTAGGTACAAAGGAATTCAATTCAAACTCTCAAAGGTATGAGGTGCTCATTAAAGTTGTGATTGCTTTCTATATAATCTCCATCCATAAGC
The DNA here is from genome assembly GCF_036971445.1 of Narcine bancroftii. Classification (NCBI taxonomy): domain Eukaryota; kingdom Metazoa; phylum Chordata; class Chondrichthyes; order Torpediniformes; family Narcinidae; genus Narcine; species Narcine bancroftii. The sequence goes on along the minus strand of NC_091471.1, from coordinate 300,053,083 downwards.
CTTGGTCCCTTAATAACCTTAATCCATGAGGCCCTAATAGAAAAATGAATTGAGTTAGCTTTTGGTCAAAGTTCCCATTTCTGCTACAGGAAGAAACATTTCCTAAATTCTCCTTCAAGGTGTCTGGATCTGAGTTCTTATTTACCTCCCCTACCCTGCATTCTCCATTCTTTGAATTCCTTTCAAACCCCTGTCTCAAATTAGGTCACACAAACTTGATTTACGTCATTCATCCATACAACCAGAGCATTGAGCAACACTACTGCCCTGAGAAATGTTTCTTCCGGTGATGTGGTGCCCAGCACGCCATACAGGGTCTTGTATGCTTACAGCAAAACCTCCACTCCTTTCTTTCCCAGTCCCCAGTTACAGCAGCTGACATTCCATTCTTGTCATGGATTAGGGAATTATATGTTCACAATCTAAATGCATGGATTCCCGAATCCCTATGGATTAATCCCTTAACCATTTGTACTCTGTGTCTTGGTTTCCAGGACTATCAACAAGAACTCAGTGCCCCGGTTTTACGGTACTGATTTTATACGCAACAATGTACTATACTTCAATACTGTAAAGGTTTACCCATAGACCCAGTCTGGAGTATGTATGATGAAAGGTTAAAAATGGCCAAAGGGTTTAATACTTCTCAGATCATTCCTTTCTCAGACCAAAATCCAACCCCCACTATTAAGCCCTTTGTTCAGTTTTTATTTATCAAGGACTGATTGCAAACTTCTACATTACCTACACCATTGTTTGAGGAGATTTGAACTGGTCTCCAACCTCTTCAAAGTGATGGTTTACGCAGCTGGTAGATCTCTGTTGGGGTGGAGAATGGGCATGGGGGAAGTGGTGATAGCAGTTCTATTTGAAAATGAGGAAAAATGTAAATGAAATAAACAAACAGAAATCTAGATTTAAAAAGTGGCAGTACACTCACAATGACATAGAGCTCAGGAGTCATACAGTACAGATACAAAGCCTTGTCCATGTTGAGAACCAAGCATGCCAACCATACACTAAACCTATTTAAGTTTTCTATCAACTCTATTTGGACTGTAAGTATCTTGAGCAAGCTAACTTTGTACATTTTCTTCTTTGATCTGCTCTTCGATTGATTTCTCACCTTTTATTGTCTTTATTCCTCTTCTCTTCTCTCTCTCTTCCTCTCACCACTCCATAGCTGCCCAAACAATGCATTTGATTCTCTTTAAATAGAATCCAGTCATAGACAGCACAGTGGTGCAGCTAGAAGGAAGTCTACCTCACAGTGCCAGCAACCTGACTTCAATCCTGACCTCGGCTGTTTGGAGTCTGTTTGGAGTTGCCATGTCCTTCTTGTGACCATGTGGGTTATCCTTGCATCTTCTCAAAGACCTGAGAGGGTGGCCAGTTAATGGGCCACTGTAAACCAGCCCTAGTGTGCAGGGGAATAGTTGAGTACATGGAGAGTTGATGGGAATGTGAGGAGAATAAAATGGTATAATTGAGTGATTGCTGCTCAGTGCAGATTGATGGGCCGGGGGGGTGGTGGCGGGGGTGGGGGGGGGGGGGGTCATTCCCTACTGTACAACTCTGAGATACTGTGAGATTCTGAGCCATTGTATTTTCCTTCTGACACAAATCTTCATTTGAGACAATGGTTCTCTGGAAAAAGCAATGTCTCCTAACTTTTCTAACAAGGCCAATTATTTTCAGGTACAGATATTGAGAAGCTGGAAGGGTTCAGTGAGTCAGGCAGCATCTATGGAAGGAAATGGCGAGTCAACAATGCAGACCTGTGCTCTATATCAAGGCTCTTTATAACAGTGTGTCGATAAAGGGTCCTGGCCTGAAACGTTGACTGCCCACGTCTCTCCACAGATGCTGAGTTCCTGCAATTGTTTGGGTTTTTTTTGCACCAAACCTGCAAATCTCCCTGAGATGGGCCTTACTTTAGATACACAGGAATGTGTAACTTTAGAAAATAACATTTGTTTGCATAGATACCAGTGTTATACTCATTTCAGTCCCAGATTATTTAATGCATTTTCCTTGACACTTTATCTTTGAAGTTTCTTTCTAATAATCCCTTCCCTACATTCCTATTCAATAACATTTATGCTATTAGTCAATATGGTTTTCTATTAAAAGTTATTAATGCCTCCAAAATTACTTTCTTTATATATATATATATATATATATATATGTATGTGGTCCAAAATATTCATTCCTATCTTTCACTCACATTATTAATACATTCTCTCTCTATTACTGTTTTGATATGTGATGTTACAGAAATACTTGTACGAACACTCATTTCAATATGTTTCATTCTCTGGACTCTTGACAACCAGCTCTTCTTTCTGGGCGAAGCCATTGCTGTTTCACATAACTTTATTCAAACAGCTGCTATGAGCAAAGCACGACCAAGGCCCTCCCGCTGGCTGAATATTTTCTCCCATCTTCACCAAAGGTTTATGTGTCACTTCAGAGAACATTTACTTTTGCAATTTTAAATACATATTTTTACCTATCATTTTATTCTTATTTATTTCAATTTTTTAAATTTATTTTCCTTGATTTTGTTGCCAGTTGCCTGAGGCTGACAGTTGTTTGAATTCCAGATACCATGGGTTTTACTGTCATTCCATTTCCTTCCAGAGATACTGAGTTCCTCTGGAAGTTTGTGTGTTGAATCAAATAATTAAACAGAGTAGTGTTAAAGCATTTCCAAATTTAAATGATCATATTTTCTCTTCTTTTGATTCTCCTCTAAAATTGTTCCTCGTTTGTCTATCAAATCAGGTTTCATCTTGCACCACTAAATAATATGCTGAGCACATTTAGCTTCATAGGTTCCTTGTGATCATTAACTGGGTAGGTGGAAGGTTAAGAAGTCCAGTTGGAAGACTTCTGCAATTGTGATAGGGTGACAGATCATCGCTGCATCAATGGTGCCTTAGATATTGCCTACGCTTGCTGGCACGTTGGTTGATTAAGGGATAGAGTAATGGAAGTTCATGACCTCACACCTGACTCTCATGGTCTACCAAGCTGCTGTGATGCTTGCCCTCCTCTGTGCTCTGAGACCTGGGGTACTTCAAGTAGGCACGGCAAGACACTGGAAAATATCACCAATGCTATCTCTGCAAATCACGCGGAATTTACCAGAAGAAATTGCCCTCTCCCAAACGAATGCCCCACCATGAAAGGATTGGTCACTCTGACAGCTGCATTGGACAGGCCATGACATTTGTGTGCCTGACACCAGTCTCTGTAAAACAGGTACTCTCTCTCAAGCTCTCTCATGGATGACCAGAGATGAAGATTCAAGGATGTGCTCAAAGCCTCCTTGAAGAAATACAACATCCACACTTACTCCTGGAACCATTCAAAATGGGGTGGAGCATTCTAGATAGCATTGAGATTTTTTTTTAGACATTCAGGCCCATGACCCCAAGCCGCCCAATTATACATAATTGACTTACAACCCCGGTATGTCTTTTTCTTTGAAGGGTTGGAGGAAACTCATGCAGGAAAGGGGAGAACGTACAAACTCCTTACAGACAGCGCCGGATTCAAACTCGGGTCGCTGTTTCTACCTATGCATCAGAAGCACAGAGATGCTCCACAAGTACCAGAAGAAGTGGGTCACTTCACAAGTTACCCTTCTATCCTGTGTCTTCTTCAGCTGTCAAAACGTCTCATTGACCTCTGAGAATACAAAAACCAGAGTGGAAGTCTCTAAGAAGAAGAGGGCGGCGGCCTATTAAATGAGGTTTCAAAGTAAACTCCTGTTGGGCATCTCAACTGAGCATTAATTATTCCATCACATTGATGAAAGATTTGAGGGATTTTCCCTGTTGTCTTGCCCTGCAACCAACACCTTCACAAGTAAAGTAGGTCAACTGAACATTTATTTTGTTACTGTTTGTGGATTGATATGGCTTTTGTGTTTGCCTACAAAACAATAGTTTTTTTTTAAAATAACATTGATGAAGACTTTTGGAGAATTCTAAAGATGTAAAATATAGTTTCCCCAACATTGCGTTTTGACTTCAATCAAGGTGCTTCCAGACTTTCATGTTTTACTCCTGAAATACTAATACATTCTTTCTTTCCAAAGCACCCACCAATATTAATCATAAAGTACAGCAACAAATCTAGAGATGAAAGTTCATCAGCAAACTGAAATGAACAAATTTCACCATAAGGTTTAAAAAGCTTTTCAAATAAATTAGTTTGTGACTAAAAGTGACAACCATTCGGTTCTCATGGATGGAAGAAAATTGCACCTGCTCCCAAGATTAACAGGAAGAATGTCAGACATCAACCAAGCAGAAAGGAGAAGTAATACACAGACTGGGATCTCAGTCAAGGAAGGATCTCAAGGAACATGTGATACAATCAGAAGACACACAAGAGACTGCAGATGCCTGAATTCATAGCGAAAAATACAACCTGATGGAAGAACTCAGTGGGCGGAGGAGCATCAGTGGGAGGTGAAGACTTTGTGAAAGGTCTAGCCTGAAACATCACATCTAATTCATAACAATTCATAAAGTGTAGAAGCAGGATTCAGCCATTCCAACCCATCAGGCAAAAGCAACAAACGCAAACTCACTGTGACCATGTCCTCCTTTGGAACGGCCACCCTAAGGAGTTCATGACTGATCTGGCTGTGGACTCAGCCTTTTCCCAGAACCTTCCTGACTGCAAAAATTTATCTAACAGTGTCTTAAAATATTTAATGAGGCAGGCTCTGCTGCTTCCTTGGGTGGAGAATTCCACAGATTCACTACTTTCTCTGTCCTAAATGTACTTCTAATCTTGAGGCTGTGTCCCCGGGTTGTCATCTCACCTGCCAGGGGAAACAACTTTCTTGCTTGTATCTTGTCTATCCTTTTCACGATTTTATGTTTCTCTAAGACCCCTCTCATTCTTCTGAATTCCACTAAGTCCAGCCCCAGGTGACTCAATCTCTCCTCATGGGCCAACCCCTCATCTCAGAGAACCTCCTCTGCACCTCTTTCAAAGCCAATACATCCCTTTTCCAGTATGGAGACCAGAACTGCATGAAGTACTTTAGCTGTGACCTCACTAGGACCCTGTACAGTTGCAGCATAACCTCCCTGCTCTTGAACTCAATCCTTCTTACAATGAAGCAATTTGCTTTCTTGATTACATGTTGCACTGCAAACTAATCTTTTGCGATTCATGCACAAGCACTCCCAAGTACCTCTGCACAATATGGTGCAAACCTTTACCATCTAAATAATAATCAGATTTTATAAATGGATGATCTCATAATTACCAACATTGCACTATGTCTTTCACACCACTCACGTAACCTCTCCATATCTCTCTGCAAATTCTGCACAATTTGCTTTGCTACTCCGTTTAGTACCATCATTATGCTACACTCTTTTCCAAATTGATAATTGGGCCCAATACTCTGTATGAATCCAGAAATAGTGATAGAATAGAAGCAAAGAGTAGCTCTGACAAATCGGTCTCAGGTTTAGAAGCTATGATCCAGCACAGAGATCAGAATCAAGGTCCCAGATATCCCCAGCCTGTAGCAGTGATTGGGCTGAGGGATCCTTCTCTCACATTTCCAAATTTGCTGACGATGTTAAATAATGGGCAACGTGGGTATTAAGAAGGATATCAAGAGACCTCGAGGGGATATAGACGTGAGGGTGAGAACATGTCAGATGCTGAAACATGCAAGGTTATCCACTTTGGAATACATTACAGAAAAATTGAATACTTGTCGGGGGCTGAGAGACTGGGTGGTGTTGATGCTGTACACCAAATCAGAGGATTAAAAAAAATGTTCAACATAACTTTGTTTAACTGCATTATATTCCATGTTTGGACCCACTCACTTGACCTGTCCATATCCTTTTGAAGTTTCTCTGCACCTTAATCCCTACTAACAATCGCACGGGATTGTAAGTATCTGAGAAGTGAGATGTTGGAGACCTCCAACTCCCTGAGAACTTCAATGGAACTATGGTCAGGAAATGAGTACAACCAGTGGCCAATATTTCACAGCTGCTGACAGTCCCCTTTCCAGTACTTTGCCCTTGAATCTCTGAGTGCAGGAGCACTGTACTGTGAATTGGTCATTGCAACCTGCCACATATTGGGGATTGATCTGGTGGGCTGCTCAGATATTCATGGGGTGTTATCCTTTTTGGTTAAAAAAAAAATACTGTGGGTGGACAGAAGGAACATGACCAGTCAAGGGTTCTGAGCATTTGCCAAATTCTCACGCTCACCGATCTTCCTCCTGCATCAGATGTCACGAACTGGGCTGTGTTGGAAAATATAACTTTTAGAATTTGTTTTATGCAAGGATTTCAACACTCTAATTGACATTGGAACGACAAGCAAGAAGTTTGGTGCATCTGAGCAGTGTACTTGATCGGAGGTCTATCCACAGGACCAGAAGAGCAGCAGAGATGATCACAGGGGTCTTCCTCCCTCTTCATCACCCATCAACATGATTTATTGGGATGATTGTCTAATGTGTATGGGTACTCTGCATATGTGTATTGTTCATCTCTTTGTGTGTTATGTCTGTAAATAAACTCTCATCTCATCTCATCATGACCCTGAAGTCCCGAGAATGGAGTTAAATTCTCTCTGCAGGGAGGGAACAAAGTTGGGAGAGGGAGAGGATGTTAAAATGGAGCGGTTGAGTGCTTTCCAGGAGATTAAGGCTACTTAGTTTCCAATGTTTCTTAATAATGGGAAGTGAGAAAGCAAAGGCTGTGGGCTTTGTTTGATTACTGTTCTCCTATTTAATGGATACCAAGAGCGAGTGTGACAGTCAAGCCAAATCACCAGGAATTCAAACCATGACAAGAGGCATTTGAGCCAATTAAATTCCATGATGGGCTTTCAGCAGTCTGGAAATTGATAAGGATAAATGCTGGACAATGACCAGGATGTAAAGGACTCAGAGAACCTCTGGAGAGGCAGTACCTTTCCGGAGGCCACGTTTGTTTCAATCTCGCTTCGCAGATACTTAGAATCATTAGTGTGTCTTTCCTGTTCAAATTACCTTAAACTAGTTACATTCAGAGCTTCAGTGAAACGATTCAGTTGAGATCAGAACCTCACCACACCGGGAATCACAGAGGGGGCTGCGTTGCATCATCAGTCACCCGCACACAGCAAGACTTCGCTCCAGCCCATTTGTGCAGATGGCTGTGCCCTATATTTTGTTTCACCTTTGCAAATCAAAACAGTGCACCCTGATTCTGCTCGAGTAATTGGAGGGTATTGACAGTTTAAAAGAAAGTTCAGTCGCATGGCATGTGAGAGTGGAGGAAACTGCTGGTTTTTTAAATGTAAAGTTTATAAATTTTCAACATAGAGTTCGGTAACCGGCCCACAAGCCTGTGTGCCCAAATACCCCAATTGACCTACAATCCGCGTATGTTTTGAAGCGTGAGTGGAAACCGGAGTGCCTGGAGGAAACCCACGTAAACACGGGGAGAACGTACAATGTTTCGATGTGCAAACTCAAAAGCATGTGGTTTGCTCTGAAGCAGCCAGTGGGACATCCTGCAATGGGACTCCAAGTCTACAAATGCAGGTAAAACCACAAGAGTGCTGTGATGAATGGTGCTTAAAAACCTCAACCTTCTGAAGCCCATGCAAGCATTTTCTTTTCCCCCTAGACAATAACATGACAGGCACAGACACTCCCCGAAAAAAATGTTGCCCGGTTTCATGGATTGGTGTCATGAGTAATCCTGACAATCGTTCTGAGTTGGATTAATGTTAATCTGAAGAAGGACAATAAGAAATCCTTTAAAATACAAAGCTGATATGTTATACTGCTTTACTATTTTCTCAGTGCATGCTCTTCAAGTAGACGCATTTAGTAGCTAATAAATTTAACATCCTTTATTTCCATAAATTGGCGCTAAGATTTCTAGCCATACAAAATATCCCTGATCATTTGAAAGCACCCATGGAGTAATGTAATGATATCTCAGGACAATTCGCATTACAGTTGTAGAGAAGAATTTGCAATTGGAGCCATGGATATGTTTTCCGTACAAGGGATTTTAAAGCCCCAGAATGATCAGATATTCTTGCTTGCAAGCAAAGAATTCCTATTTGCGAACAGGCATCCAATTTAGCGTGGGGAAATGGAAGGGTTTCGTCTCCATCTCTGAAACACAAATGTTATTTCAGCTGTTAGACTACTATAACATCATCACAGAGTTTTTACACTTTCTAATAAGGGCTTGGGTGTTAAAACACTTTCTTTTTTCCCCTGAGACCAGAGTTCAAACTCCAGCCAGAGTGGTGAGTAACACTCCCCCATCCGAATCATCAAGCAATGCCTTTTGGATGCTTTCAGCCCACTTTCCATTTCTCTCATTAAAACCTCAAGCTGACAGCTAACCCCTCCTTGTCCATCAGCCCGTCTTTGTTAAATATTATTGGCTCTTTGTTGTCATACACATGAATGGTAGTTCCCTTAACATCAATGACCAATCCCTCCAGAACTCAGAGCACCCTGTATTACAACTCCCTTCCAGGCTTATATCCTGCTGGCAGAACTATTGGCCTCAGCTTTTATCCAGAATTAATACCCAGAATTCAGCATAATGTCATGGTCACATGACAACAGATCAGTAAACTTAAAATAGAATAAACATCAAAGATTTCAATATTGCGAGCCTTTAATTCATTAGGATGGAATTGCAATAATTTAGAATTACAGAGCAGCATCAATCAGAAGGGGGGCATTTAGCCCATCAAGTCAATGTTGGCTCAGTGATGAGCAATTACATAAAAACAGAAGGCTACAGACAAAGTGTTGATATATTGATGGCTGCTTGAGGGTCAACATGGACATACCTGGTTCTGTGCTGTCTGACCCAATGACCCTTCTTCATAACTCAGTTTTCCCATGGTAGGGAATGTATGTGAGCAGAACAAATGAAAGCTGTGCCTCCTGAACAGGGCATTCAACGAGTTAAGAAGGTCCTTTATGGAAAGAAAGTACCTCAAAGGATCACCTGCAAGTTTACAAGAGTTAAGCGCAGCCACATTTAAGAGGCTTCCGGATAGACTCATCAGTATGAAGGGGTGGGAGTAATGGATCATGTGCAAGGAGCGAAGTTTTGGTTTGATCAAGTGGCACAGGCCCTTGAGCTGAAGGGCCTGTTGCTGTTCTGTACAGATCCGGGTTTTATGTAAGTGAAGCAAGGTTTAAATAGGGAAGCGCATTTTGCAAATGGAACAAATTTGTCTGGATATATATGGAATTTTATAAAAAGAGGGAAGAAGAGAGCATCCTAAACATGTTCAGATAAATAGTACTTCTTCCATATATGCAGAAGACATCCTTCAGTAGGGATAGGCAGCTTTGTAATTATTATGTGATTTTTGTTTAATATTAAATCTACTAAGTTAGACAGATAAGCACACCAATGCTGGGTTTTAGACGACAATGGACAATATCACCAATTGTGCCAAGTTCTTGACAACAAAAGGCTTCCTGCATTTTAGATATTTCACTTATAAATATTGCTGGTCATTATTGTTTACATATAACATGGATCAGCGCAGGAACAGGCCCGTCAGCCCACATGCCTGCACCAATCACGATGCCCAATTAGGTTGCCGCTTGCACGTGACTCATGTCCCTATATTCATGTGTCTATCCAGAAGCCTCTTAAACGTCATTATTCCATCTGCTTTCCACCACTAATCCTGAGAGCCCATTCTAGGTACTCCTCACTCCCCGTGTAAAAAAAAACTCACCCCGCACATCTCCCTGAAACTTCCCTCCCCCTTCACCTTAAAGACATATACTCTAGTGTGTCCTATTTTCATCCTGGAGGAAGATTCTAATTGTCTACGAATTATCAATGCCTCTCATAAGTTTATAAACTTCTAATGGATCACTCCTCAGCAGCCTACACTCCAGAGAAAACAGCCCAAGTTGTTCAGGCTCTCCTCATTACCCATACCCTCTAATCCAGTCAACATCCATGCAAATCTCTTCGGTATCCTTTCCAAACCTTCCACATTCTTTCTGTAATGGGCAACCAGAATTGCACACAAAAATTACATTATCTTTCATTTTAAAAAAACTCAAGATAATGTCCGCATGACTCAGAGTCCATGCATGGTGTGACAATAATCCACACAGATCAACGGACTCTCAGATTTCCTCCATGTCTGTGCTGAATTTGTCAGTTTTTCCGGAACTGGTCCAATTGCTTTCATTGTTTCCTTCCAAGGGAGGGAACAAATTTTGGTTTCCTGGTCATGGTCCAACTCTCTTTATGATGTCATTAATCCTGATATATCTTTGCCAAAAAACTTTCATCCCATGTCCAATTTTCTCCTCTGAAATTCCGGTCCTTTGTGTTGGAAGCATCAGGGAGAAAAAGGAGCAGAAATCTTCTGGGATAATACTCTATCTTTTATAAAGTGATAGAGAGGTACAGCATGGAAACAGGCCCTTCAGCCCATCAAGCCAATACTGACCATTGATCAGCCATTAATCTAAATCCTACATTAATCCTCACCTTGTTTACTTCACTTCCCACCACCACCCCTACCCCTAATTCTACACACTTTACCAATTTTTACAGCAGCCAATCAACCTATGTCTTTGGGATGTGGGTGAAAGTCAGAAGAAACCCACGGGATCATGGGGAGAGTGTGCAAGTTCCACACAGATTGTACCATTGTTAGGAGTGATCCCAGGTCTCAGGATAAAGTTCATAAGCAGTGGGTCTACCAGCCACTCCACTCGGGCTGCTGGAGGACAGATACAAAGAATAAAACTAATTTTAATAAGATGTAATATTACCCAGAACATGCTCTGTTCTTCGTGCTACCATCGGGAAAGTGATATGTGCCTCAAGACTTGAATCATCAGGCTCAGGAACAATTGCTACCCCTCCACCTTTAGACTCCTAAAATTCAGACTCAATCACAGACACATTTAAGGACTCTTACTTTGTACATTATTTATTACCGAATATTTATTTTTCCTGTATTGCACAGTCAGTTTGTTCATATTTCTTTGTTTGTTACGTTTCTCTTTTATCTATACGAGTCTTTCTTCTCAAAAACAGTTTACAGTTATCAATAAGTAGAAGTTCGGCCTGGCCTTCATGAAAAGGAATCTCAGGGTTGTAAGTCATATCATGTATGAACCCTTATAATTCGTCTGAGCTTTAATAATTCAGATAATTGCAAAATTCAGAAAGTCTGGAACATAAGAGATAAAAGAACAGGTCATTCTACCCTTAACTAGTTCAACATAATCACAGCATAATTCAAGTTTACTTTTCCCAGCAACTCCCAAATTCCTCAAATCCCTTAGTATCCAAAAATCTAGCAATCTCAGTCAATGCCTAAGCATCCATAGTTCCCTGGTTTCCCAAGATTTATGACACTCCGACTAAAGTAATTTCACCCCTTCTCATTGCTGAATGAGCTATCTCTTCTCCTGGGACCATGACCTTGGATCTAAACTCTGCAGCTGGAGGAATTAACCTCTTATCATCCATCCTGCGCCCCCAACCCCTCACTCATGTGTTTGAAGATGTCAATGTGATCACTGCTCATCCTTCAAAACTGCAGTAAACACTGACCTACAGGAGACATCGCTAAATAATGGACATGGTTTACCTGCAATTACGGTTCTGATAGAAGATGTCTGATAGATATCACAGTAAACACTGACCTACAGGAGACATCGCTAAATAATGGACATGGTTACCTGCAATTACAGTTCTGATAGAAGATGTCTGATAGATATCGCAGTAAACACTGACCTACAGGAGACATGGCTAAATAATGGACATAGTTTACCTGCAATTACGGTTCTGATAGAAGATGTCTGATAGATATTGCAATAATGTTAGAACTTTTAAAAATAATGCTGATGAGTTTATGGCCATGTACATAAGTACAATATAGAGATGCCCTGAAATTCTTAGTTCCCACACAGATATGTCATTTACATCGACTATAATAGAGTATGGTAAATTGCCGCAGTAGGGAAAGAGATCATAAATATAAAGGACAGATAGATAATAAATTGGTGAGACACAAAAATCTGCTGTGATGGTAGTAAAAATGCAAAAATGCTGGAAGGACTCAGCAGGTCTCAGGCCCGAAACATTGGTTATGTATCATTACCTCCTATGGATGCTGCGGGACCTGCTGAGTTTCCTCCAGCATTTTTGTGTTTTTATTCGAGAGATAATAAATATTCACAGTTACAGTCAGTGCTAGAATAATTGTGGCATTTCAATCATGCAGGCAGGTCCTTCGGAGGTCCTAGAGTAGTTTCTGGTTAGCGTAGTATGGGGAGGTTCAAGAGCCTGATCAAAACTGTTCCTGAACCTAGAGATGCCAGACGTCAAGCTTCCGTATGAGGGTGAAGATTAATGCCATTGCATAATGGAACATGAATTGCATTCAGCAGCACTGATATGTCACTGAAATTCTATGACATACCAAAATATATCACTGGAATGATGAACCATCTGCATTGATCAGTGAAAACCTTGGCACAACTGTGGCAAATCACTGCTATCACCTTTTAACATCTGTTTTCTGTGTGATAATTAAAAGTTAACAGCAGATGTTAAGTGCACGCAGCTGAGAATGGGAAGGCGGAAATATGGAACTCCCTTCCCCTTTCATATGGAGACATTCTGACAAAGTCGAAAATGAATATTGCCAAGTAACCATAGGTTCATAGAACACCGTCCTTGAAATATTGAGCGTAGCTCAGAGAGATCTCTGATAGCAGGAGGGATAGTAACAAATAAGGCAATGGTATTTAAAGAGCTGCTGCTCATGTTTAAAGAGGTTCCTTAAGGACAAAGCAGAGGTCCATTTATAAAGGACAAATATGCAAGTCTACCATGCTGCCTTGATGTTGTTGCACTGGAAGGGAAGCTATCTTCAGAGCTAAGAACACTGTTCCTATGGACCTACCCATAATCTAAAAGCAAAATATAGTACACTCATGTTTATCTGGTATGCATAAATCCAGAATTGTCTTAAGAACATTAAACAATCGAGGTGAAACTGCAGAGGGTTGTGAACATGGCTCAGGCTATCACACACAGCCCCTCCTCTCCACTGATTCCATCGATCCAAGAGTATCTGAGAGGGCGAGAAACAGCTCTGTCTCCCTTCTCCACAACTGAAGTTTGTAAATTAAATAAGCTTTGACCAAAGAAAAAAAAAGGACAAGCAAAATTAACATCTGTGATAACAAAATTAACATCTGTGATAACTGAAGAGCAGGAGCGTCTGTTCTTGTGCTCTGCAGTCACCTGAGTTTGAGTCAGTCTCAGTAGCTGCCCCCCATATTGACCATTCATCTCCTACCCATGGGTGCTCTGTGAGAGAAAGAGAGAGAGAGAGAGAGAGAGAGAGAGAGAGAGAGAGAGAGAGAGAGAGAGAGAGAGAGAGAGAGAGAGAGAATGAGGTAAAGTGCCATTTCATCCACAAAATTAAAGTTTGTGACTGGCCCTTGGAGAATACATCTTGAAACAGAGCAGCTTGAATTATATTGTCTGCGTTATCTCTTTGTGTATTCCTTTATCTTCTCCACATCCTGAACTTTGACTTACTGTAACACTACACCCTGCACCCGTTTTATTATTGCACTGTATTTAAAAATACGTTGACCTGCCTGAATAGCGCACAATACAGAGTTTTTCACAGTATCTCAGTACACGTGACAATTCACTATTCAATTCAAATCTAGTTCAAGGTTAAAGGTGCACATTAAGCTGTGAGCACACTCCAAATTTGAGGTGACATAATGGCTCACTAACTGATTCAAAGGAACTTCAGATGTGGAATTTCAATATTCAGTGTTAGCTTTTGGTTTAGATCAGGTTCAATGGCTTTAGTGCAGTTGTAAATGCTGTCAAATTGAAAGAAAGGTACATCTTTATGGATAGTCATCAACCTCATCTATTAATTCTGTTTCTCTTTCCATAGGTGCTGCCCAACCTGTTGAGTACCCTGAGCATTCTCTATTTTTGTTTCAGATTTCCAACATCTGCACATTTTTACTTTTTCAATTTCTGATGGATTTTCTGCCACTTCTCTTCCACGTGTCCACATGATGAGGCTCCACTACTTCCTCTGGTGTGATTCCCCCCTCTCTCTCTGATTGTTGACTTCAGGAAGGGAAAACAAGCGGTCATTGGGGAATCAGAGGTGGAGGGTGAGCAAATTTAAGTTCTTGGGAGTTACTATCTTGGAGGATCTTTCTTGGACCCAGCACACAAATGGTATTGTAAAGAAAGCACGAAAGTGCTTCTACTTCTTCAGGAGTTTGCAGAGGTTTGATGAGATATTGGAAACCCTGGCAAATTCTACAGATGTGTGGTGGCAAGTGTGCTGACCGGCTGCATCATGGTCTGGTATAGGGACACCTTTATCCCTGATCATAAAGTCCTGGACACTGCCCAGAACATCAAAGGCAAACCCTCCCTACCACTGAGATAGCTACAGGGGATCCTGCTGTCGGAGACCAGCAGGAATCATCAAAGATTCACATGTCCCAGCACACTCTCTGTTCTCGCTGCTGCCATCAGGAAAGAGGTATAGGTGCCATAAGACTCGTACCACCAAGTTCAGGAACAGCTGCTATCCCTCCACCATCAGACTCCTCCATGACAAACTCAATCAGAGACTCACTCAAGGACTCTTACTTTGCACGTTATTCATTATTGGATATTTATTTTCTGTATCACACACTTTGTTTGCACCTTTCTTGCTTACATTTCTCTCTTTTGTATACATATCTTGGGTATAGTTTTTTTTGCACTACTGATATGTAGAAATTCTACCTGGCCCACAGGAAAAAAGAATCTCAGAGTTGTATGTGATGTCATGCATGTTCTCTGACAATAAATCTGAACTTTTAAGTACAATGTACAAATGCACCAAAATCCTTACTTGCTGCAGACAAACAAGTACTGTTGTGAAAAAACAACTCCAGAAGTATTCATGAAATCCCCCCAGTACAGAATGAGATCATTCCTCTTGTAACACAGATAGACCTACTGAGTATCCCATTTTATGTGATATTCTGCTGTCTTGCAACAATATTATTCTGTGCTGAACTTGGGTGTTTCATTCAATAAAATCGTCAGATCAAGCACAAGGAATGTCAGCTGATGAATTTGGGATCAAGTGCAGCCATTCTCCCCACTAATCACTGGAAAAGGTTTAAGTTCTTAACTTAATGAACGTTCATTACAAAAATAGTACCTTCTCAAGGGAACTAAGGGATGGATATTAAATATTTGTCTTAACAATGGCGCCAATATCTCTTGAGAGAATACAATGAATGGAGGAGGTGGCTGAAGGAATGTACATCCTCTGTAATATGGATTGGGAACAGTTCAGGACAGAGTTATATTGTTTCAGGAAGATTGCCACGTAATATTCTCCCTCTGCATAGTGCGTGGGCGAAGTATGCATGCTACTCATTACTACTTGCTTGAGGTCATATGTAAAGTACTTTGACAAAATACAATCCTCACATTAAGTTCCTGTTTCAGTGAGAAGATCTGGAATTATCGTCACCCTTTTACTTGCAGCCATTAGCCTTCAGTCCAAGTCTTCACAGAGCCGGGGTGTATGATCAATGTGTGTTTGGATAGGCAGTTGCACTGTGGTCTGGAGAGCAGCCTTCTCCTGGAAATCTGGCTTTCACCTCATTGGTGAGGCTAAGGACAACTCAGGGTCACTCTCGATATGTGATTGGCTGCACTGACTGACATCTCCCAGACTCATTAGCTGAAAGAGGTGTCATTGCATATATACTGTATGTTGCTGAATACACTGGGCATACAATCACAAAGTTCATTGGAACCTGTTCAAAAATAAAAGATAATGCTACAAAAACTAAACTCTAAACATTTTAAAAACTGAGATGACCTCACACACATACACATGCACTCACCCACACACATATACTTATTTGTTACTTGTGCACACATGCTCATGGAAATTCTCTCTCTCTCTTTCTCTGTCTCTTTATCTCTCTCTCTGGTTCTCTCTAAAATAATTAAAAACTTCAAATAAACCATACTAGTAGCTTGAAATAACTTTGAAATAAGTCTGCTTCACAATTCAATAGCCTACTCCACCTGCAAAACACAAACCTGGCATGGTTTCAGTGAATGGATTTCCCAGCCTTAACACTGAGAAATCTGTGGAAGGTCATGCCTCTCTTGTTGAACTCCATGGAGATAATACTGTACGCTGGCTGATCTTTGAGGAACCCCTGAGTGTTGGCCTTTATATTTCATGAGCCCTTTAACCAAGTGGACGAAGCAACCCCACAAAATGAATTGAATTATTGTTACATGTACCGAAATACAGTGAAAAGTTTTGTTTTCCATGGTATCCAGGCAAGTCCATTTATACTGAGAAAGCCACATTTTAAAGTACTCTTTCTTTTAAGGCAAGAGATGGCATTTTATTGCACTTGTGAGTAACCCGAGAAATTGGTCCATTGAAGTACTTTTTTAATTTACCTGCAATTTAATTTTAGGGATGTAATTTGCCTGCATTTTCACTTGACACCTGCTTATCATATTTCCTTAAAATCCTTTGGACAATATTGAATATATATCTCCAAATTATTGGCAGTTAACTGCGATATTATTTTGTTCCTCTTTTCATTTCAGGTTGCCATGCCAACATAGTTTAACTGCTTCAGGCTTGAGGTAACCCGAAAATCAAATGTTGCTTCTACTTTCTATCCAACGTGTTTTTGGTTTTATTTGGACAAATGTTCAACAGTCATCATATTTAAACCACGAGTGTTGTGTAGTTTTCATTTGAAAACATCATCAAATGCATACCTTGATCACATGGGGGCCTTCCTTATTCTTGAATGTGAGGAGATTTAGCACATCTTCGGATAATCTACCAAACTTCTGCAGGTGCACTGCGGGAAGTATACTGATTGCTTGAAAATTCAACTGCCCTGCAAAACAGAAGCCTGCAGAAGGTAACAAACAGGTCCATCACAGGCTCTGGTCTCCTGTCCACTGCGGATGTCTGCATGAGGCAACATCACAAAGGATCCCCATTACCCTGGTCACAGCCTCTTCTCACTGCTAACTTCAGGCAGAAGTACTGACGCCTGAAGACCAGCACCTCAAGGTTCAAGAACAATTTCTTTCCACTGTTCCATTAGCAATCTGTTATGCTAATCATGGTCTACTCATACACTTTTTTTTCCCATGAGGATTGCTGTAAATAATTATTATTAGTTTGCCATTGTTGTTCTTTAATAACAAGTATATGCTCGGCTGCAGCAAGAATTTTGGTGCATAGAAACATTGCACAACATACATGACAATAAACTCATTATCATTATTATCAATGCAACATCAGTCAGGACTTGGCCATTCAGTGTACAAGAGACCTCACTCTGACACATGCATAATTATAACAGCACCTGTGATGTAGGTTCAAATCCAGTGCTGTTTGTAAGGAGTTTGTATGGTCTCCCTGTGTCTGCATTGGTTTTCCCAGGTGTTCCGATTTCCTCCTGTGGTGGTACACCACTGGCCTACTGAAGAGGGCAACCTTTGTACCTGCTGAAGAGCATGGGGACATGACAACAACTGGCCAGCTGTCAATCAGCTGACCTTGAATAGACCAAGCTTCACCCGGCCGGGTGTCAATCACCCTCCGGGATATAAGCCTGACCCGGCCCTTCGAAGAAACTCTCAGCGTTTACAGCAGCTCTTCTCACAGCTGGCTCCGTGGAAGTTTATGTCGAATAAAGCCTCTTGTACAGTCTTTAGGTTTTGTGTGTTTGTTTCTGATTGACAGCACACCATACCTCCCACCCTCCAAAACATCCAGGGGTTGTCATTATTTATTTAAAATGTATTTTTAAAAACTTTGGTGATCAGATTCAACTCTGCCAATGCATGGGGTTTGGCCTTCCCTCAATTAAAAATGTAAGTAAAATGAAATAAAGAAGACCCTTGCAGAATCTGCCAGGCAGATTTCTCCCAGGATTTTGAATGTCTAAGAAAGCGGTCATTTCTCATTCTTGCAAACTCTAAAGATCAGAAACTTGATCTGCTCAATCTTTCCTCATCTGACTGATATCTCAACCAGGCCAACCCAGCATATGTTTGAATTTTTTTTTTGTTGAAAATGTTATTTTTCAATTTTTCCAAAAACAAATATAGTATCTGAAAAATCAATTTTTAACATATTTACGCTTTCTATTAGTATACTTCACTTCTCCAATACAACTTACTTACAATCTTCTTCCCTCCTCCCAAACATTTTGAAAATTAAACAACAAATAAAGCAATTAAAATGACAAAGAAAAATGGTAAAAAGAAAAGAAAACTTCAGCGTCAGTCTTTCTAAACTATTTCCACTCATTGAGGTGCTTTGCATATGTTTGGATCCTTCACACTCTGGAAAATTTGAGCAATATCACAGTGAAACAGAAATACTGTGAATTCTGGAAGTACATTTTTAACTGCAAGTTAAATG
Source organism: Narcine bancroftii (assembly GCF_036971445.1). Taxonomy (NCBI): domain Eukaryota; kingdom Metazoa; phylum Chordata; class Chondrichthyes; order Torpediniformes; family Narcinidae; genus Narcine; species Narcine bancroftii. Next base: position 300,034,522 of record NC_091471.1, on the reverse strand, counting down.
CAGAGCTGGAGGACAATCTACCTCCACAATTTGAGAATGCCCAAAGGATCAAGCAATGAAGTGACTACATTGCCATTTTACATCCAAATGCCTTGACAACAGCTAATTTCATATCCCTCCAGAGAAATTGGGGAATTTAAATTTGAATGATTAAATTAAATTTGGAATTCATTTTCCCATTCACAGAATGTGGACTTCCATTGGGAAGATGAGCTTCATTTCATTTGTATTCATTTCCTCAGTCATTTTTGACTTGCTTGAAGTGTTAACTATAATAGTGAGAGTTCCCTTCATGGACTGCTCTACAGGTAGATTGATGTAAGAATTCATTCATGAAAGAGTATGTCCCATCTTTTCCTGGGCAATCCAAAGTGAGGCCTATTAGAACAGGGTTTTTGCACCAATCAAGTAGGTGACTTTTGCATTTGATAAGGCTGCCCGTTGTCAGCAGGCCCAGGAGGTTGAGGCACATGGGATACAAGAGATGCTGGCTAATCAGATGCAACTTAGCTTGGTGATAGGAATCAGAGAGGAGTGGCGGAGGAGTATTCTTCTGTTTGGAAATCTATGACCAGTGGTGTACGGCAGGAATCAGGGCTGGGACCTTTATTGTTTGTGATAGAAATTAACAGCTTGGATGTGAATGTAGGAAATATGATAAGTACACTTGCAGATGGGTGGCATGGTTAGCAGTGTTACAGTGCCAGCGACACGGATTTGAATCCGGTGCTGTCTGTATCTTCTTCCCATGATTGTGTGGGTTTCCTTCAGGTCCTCCAGTTTCCTCCCACTCTTCAAAAATGTATCAGGGTTATAGTATGTTAATTGGGGCATTTAGGCGGCATGGGCTCGTGCTGGAAAGGCATGCTATCGTGCTGTGTGTCTGTGTGTCTAAATAACAAAAAATTGGAGATGTCATGGATGGGGTGGAAAGTTGGGTCAGGCTGCAGCAAGGTGCAGATCAGGTGAATGATAGGGTGGAGCATTGGTAGATGGAAATTAATTTTGATAAAGGCCTGGTGATGCATTTTGAGAAACATAGTGTTTGGACATAACTAAATGATACCCCCTGTGACTCAACTATTTATTTAACAATAATATTTATTTACAGTATTTTAATATTTGTATCTGTATACTGTCCATATGTATCATTTGTCTGCAAGTGTGTTTGTAGTGTGCAGAACTTAGAACCGGAGAGCTCTGTTTTGTAAAATCGGATGATAATAAACTTGAACTTTAACTTTACAAAATACAGTACTGCTTAAACCACACTTGTCTTACTCTGCTGGGATGGATGTGGAATACACAAAAACGTTGGAAAAAGATAGCAGGTCACGGAGCATCAAATTATAGCACTTTTGTGTATTGTAATATTGCATGTAGTTCTGATCACCACCCTACATGTGAGATGGTAGTGTTGCAGAGAGTGTTGAGAAGACTCAGAAGGAGGTTGCCTGGATCAGAGGACTTCAGTTATGGGAGAGATTGGAATGGATTGACTAGGATTGTTTTCCCTGGAGCTAAAGAGGCTGAGACTTGACAAGCATGCAGGGTTATGAAGAGCAAATACAGGATAGATTGTCAATATTTCTCTCCCATGGAACAAGAAGGCAGAGGATTGAGATAGAAGATCTGAAAGGGATTGAAAGGGCGAGTTTTATTACATAGATCTGAATGAGCTGTCAGAGGAGTTGGTGAAATCAGATACAATCGCTGTTTTTGAGACTCTTAGACAGACACTGAAATGGGCGAAATAAACAGAAGTATACGGTCCTAATGCGAGCAAATGGTGCACGGGGTAATAGGTTAGCATGGACATAAAGGGTCTGGGAACATTTCTGCATTGTCTGTCTCTATGATTCTATGTCCATGACTCTCTCTGCCTGACCCCCTCAGCTCCCAATCAGTAATAGAGGAGAACCATCTCCAGCTGTGGATCATGAAAACAGAGATGCTAGAGGAACTCAGAAGATCTTGCAATGTCCATACAAGGTAAAGACATATAACCGACATTTCAGGCCTGAGCCCTTCCTCAAGGTATGAATAAAAAGGCAGGCACCTGAATTAAAAGGTTGGGGAGAAGGGAAGAAAGGGCAGGGTGAAGAGTACAGACCAACAGACAAAAGGTGATAATTGGACGTGGATAGGAAAGGAGAGGAAAGGTAAGAATTGATAGGGGGAAGGGTGACTCTGTCAATACAGATCTAGAGGAGAGGAGACAGAGAGGAGGAAAGAGAGAGAGAGAGAGAGAGAGAGAGAGAGAGAGAGAGCACTAGAGGAAAGGAGAAATAGGGATAGATGCTGACATGTCTGTCCCTGGTCTCATGCTCTGCACTGAGTGTAGGAACAACATCTCATTTTCAGCCTAGGCACCATCCAACTGGATAGCATTAACATCGACTTCTCTGGCATCTGTTAGCTAATCCCACCAATCCCCCACCATGTCCCCATGTCTCCTTTTCTCTAGTTGTGTCTTTTTCTCTCTTCCCTTTTCCCTACCTTTCCTTTTCCCCAGCACTGCTTCCACGGAGCCCCAAACCACTCTCCCTCCCCCACCATTTCCCACCTTTCCTATCTCCTGTGCGCCATCCATGCTCAATGAACACCTTTTGTCTGTTAGTCTGTACTCCACCCCCTCCCATTCTTCCCTCTCCCCAGCCTTTTAATGCAGGCACCTGTCTGATTTTTACTCATACATTGAAGGACTCAGGCCCAAAATATTAGTAATATAACTTTACCTATCGCTGCTGTGAAACCAGCTGAGTTCCTATGTTTTCACTACAATCACAGCATCTGCAGACTTTTGCGTTTCACTCCAAGCTGTGGACAAATTGATTTCACACCAATGTACCAGCAATGAGTGTGCTTTCCATCATTCTTACCTTCAAGGAACAACCATTCCAAGAATGGCAAGGATGGGAGAAAGCCAGCTGGTAAATGAAGAGAAAGTTTTCCAATACAGGTGGAAGAAATTCTTGTGGAAAATTGCAGCTGGTCAAACATTGAATGCACTGTCAATTCAATGGAACTTTGGGATCACTAGCAGGACTAAGGAAAAGAAAATGAAATTAAAACTCGCAATTTGGAAAAAAAAAGAAAATAATGCAAATACTCATGTGATACTACATATCTATCACCAATGTACATAGTGTATATAGTAACTGTATCTAGACTGTGCTTACAGCGATTGACTGAGAGCTAAGCCACACCTATTACCTGGGCCTTAAAGGGTTGTGTCCCTAGCCAGGTCGGATCATTCCGGACTGGTCGGCCACCTGTGAAGAGCTCCGGTCTTTTGCTAATAAAAGCCTTGGTTTGGATCAACAAGTCTTTGGTTCTTTCGACGAGCTCTACAACTCAGTGTGTCAGGTCAAATCTGTGGAGGAAGACAGAGATAATGCAACTGAAGAAGATCCACAGGAGGGGTGGTTCTTAAATGACAGCTTCCCCTCCCCCAAGATCAAAGAGACCTTCCACTTCCATGATGTGGACTAGATTCAAACCTAAATCCCAGAATTAATAGTATTTAGCCATACAAAATGTTTATCTGCCTCACAATCCATACATCGGAGTAAAGGAATTCCTGGAACTAATTTCATTTGAGTTTATTACTCAGTTTTAATGGGAAATAATTTCAGTGGAGAGTAAATGTGTTCAGACAGGCTGCACTGCAGCACAAACATTCATGTGTGTTTTGGTATGGTGAAGTGCTTAAGATCCTCCAATCCATCAGGGGGCCTTAAAATGAAGATCATACTGCCAATCTCTTGGATTTTCTCAATCTCCAGCCAAAATGTCGAATGGAATGTCCTAAAAGAGAATATAATTGATGACGCTCCCTGGCTGCACTCACTGACCCTCTGGGTGGAGCTGGGGCACTGGGCTAATGACCAGAGGACTTTTCAACACAGTTAACCAATTGTGTAATAATGAATGCTCTCACCATTCGGGTTAGCATGGCTCTGGAGAATGGGAAACAGCCTGACACATTACAAAAGTCATTCTGCAGCGAGGCTGAGGAGAGAGATTGTTGAGAACAGTTTCTGATATTATCATATCTTACATGAATTGGGAAGTGAAGGATATGGCTGGAACTTAGTGCCAGATTTCCTGTATCTTGAAAGAATGAGGCAATATGGAAGGGAGCTTAGAAAAATAAACACATCCTCACACAGCTTTGCATGACTAGCACTGATTAAAGTTGAGATTTCTTTATTTTGAGGCAGAATTTGTAGTATTCAAAGCATTATCATAAATATCTTTACACATTATAATGCAGGATCTGTGCCCTGAAGGCTGGGATTTTTAAGCCAAGCAGGTGGAATTGCTAGTTTGGGTTCCTCAGAGCACATAGATAGGGACTGAAGTACCTCAATGGAAATTTGACAGGAAGTACTGGGAGAAAGGACACGGACAATCAATGAAAGATCATGGACCACCGGATTCAAGGATAGGTTCTTTCCTGCTGTTATTAGACTCCTGAACAAATTACACATGAGCAACATTTTTGCTCTGTTCTAACTGATCTCTCTCTCTGTCATGTTGTACTGCGGTTTTATGTATGGGTGGATACATGTGACAATAAGCTTGAAGTACCAGAAATGTTATGAAAGTTACTTGCATTCTATCATGAGAAACATTCTTGAAATTATTCAACTTCTTGGGACTCGAAGTTGACCAGATCTAGTTCCAAAATAAATGACATGGACACTTGGTAATTGAAAAGGATAATAACTCATCAACAGAAAGAGTATGAGAATGAAAATATGTCTAATGAGGCAAAGTTAGCACAGCTAGGGCTTTTCTCTTTGGGGCGAAGAAGGATGAGAGGTGATTTAATAGAGGTCTACAAGATTCTATGAGACGTAGATAAGGTAGACAACCAGCACCTTTTTTCCCAGGGCAGGAGCAGCAAACACCAGAGGACATCTGTACAAAGTGAAGGGAGGAAGGTTTTGGGGAGACATCAGAGTTAAGTTTTGTTTTTTTGGTTTTTTTTACTCAGAGAGTTGTGGGTACCTGAAAGGCATTGCCTGGGCTAGGAGTGGAGAGTGGAACAATAGGGACATTACAGTAAGACAGGCTTATGGATGAAAGAAAATTTTATAAGATAGGGAGGGTTTAGCTTTTTTTTTGGTAGGTATAATATTGGTCAGCACAACATTGTGGGCTGAAAGACCTGTACTGTGTTGTAACGTTCTATGATCTAAATCAGTAACAAACACGTTCTATGATCTAAATCAGTAACAAACAACGTTGCCCTTGACTGTCCATTATAGAATGCAACATCTTCGACATTGTGTGATTGGATTTTGATTGAAAGCCAGATGTGCTCAGTGCTCACACATCATCACTGAAGTGGTACAGGCTCACCCTACCTATGACATCCACTTGCACCAAAGCTGTCAGTGTGGTCAAATAGAAGGGACATAGGTTTTGATGTAATCTCTCCCTTGGCTGGTGATTGGCGCACCTTCAGCAGACATGGGGCTTCCCTACCTGGCCAAAGAGTTCTGCACATGGGTTATTTCAGTCACTGTATCGGAACTAATCTATTCATCATCATCTTATTAATGATCTTTGTTAAGATACTATCTATGAAACCCCAGTATCTGTACCTCCGCAACCTTGGTATCGTGTGTTGATTTAATTTATATCATACTTATTGTTTGTCAGTGTATGAAAGCAAGAATTTCATTGCACCTCCACACTCTATGAATGTACATGACAATACACTCACATCATCATGTGTGACTCTTCAACCCCAGCAATCCCGCCCTCCTATCTAACCCCCCACAGTTTTATCCCTCAAACAAAACCTGTGACCCTCCCCCCCACCCCCCTCTACCTCTACCCACCCATGAACTACCCTGTACCCTGATTGGTGATCCACCGCAGTTTCCCCCATAATTCCTGCTCAATCCCTTTCCACATCATGGCTGACCACAGGAGAACTGAACACCAACTATGTTCAGCCTCTCTGTGCTGTACTGGTTCAGTGTGGTTTTGGCCACACTAAATGTCCAGGCTTCTCCTGCAAAGAGAGAGAGGGAGAGAAAAAAAGTCCTTCACTGCATTCTGGTTGACAACTAACTTTCATCACCACACTTTCCTTCTGCATAAGGATTAAAGGTGAAGCCATTTACTTCTTGATAAATAGCAGAGAGGAAAGCATTTTAGCATTGTAGTGCGCATTGAAAGAACCAAAGACTTGTTGATCCAAACCAAGGCTTTTATTAACTAAAAGACTGGAGCACATCACAAGTAGGTCGACCAGTCCAGAATGACCTGGTCTGGCTAGGAGCAACCCTTTAAGACCTGCCAGTAGGTGTGGCTATGCTCTCAGCCAATCACAGTCATCCTACACTACCATCCGTACATATACACATTGGTGATAGAATCTGTACTATCACACTCACCCCTTCTTTGAGAACCGACCCCAGGGTGGATGGAGGTTAGGGGCTGTACCGATCAGGGGGCCTGACCATCCAGCATGACCGCCGTGGCGCTGGGATTGACAAGTCTTTGGTTCTTTCGATGCGCACTACAAATTTATTAACTAAAAGACTGGAGCATATCACAAGTAGATCGACCAGTCCAGAATGACCTGGTCTGGCAAGGAGCAATCCTTTAAGACCTACCAGTAGGTGTGGCTACACTCTCAGCCAATCACAGTCATCCTACTCTACCCTCTGTACATATACACATTGGTGATAGAATCTGTACTATCACATGCATTTTGATATATTGTTAGTTTTGCAAAGGAATATTGTGGTGCCCACATTTCTCTTAAATTCATTAGACAATGCAATAAAAATTTTAACACCGTGAAAAAGACAACAGCTGTACAAACCTGTACTGAATGCTCTAGGGAAATATACACGGTATCATAAGGTTTTATTAACAATAAATGTGTGTGACTTCACCAACAGAGAAAAAAATAATATTCCTAACCTAACAAAAAACAAGTAAATAATTTTACTACATTCAGGTGAGTAGAAGTTGGTCAGCATCTGTGGGTTTTACAGTTATTAATCCTGTCGTTACAGGTGACTTCCTTCACCACAACTGCATAAATGTCCTCCTTAGATAGAAGTGAACAATTAGTTCCTGAAAAATTCCCTGGTTCCTGCAAAGAACATGGTATTCCCTCAAGAGTCCAGTTTACGTTGTCAAATCTCATGCAGATGTTGGAATCTGGAACAACATACCCTCTGCTAGAGGAACTCACCAGGTTGAGCAGCATCTGTGGGTGAAAAAATGTTGTCAATGTTGTGGGCCGAAACCATTCATCCATATAACGTTGTGCAACCTTGAAGAAGGGCTCAAGCCCAAAATGTCAGTTATATATCTTCATCTTCTATGAACACTGTAAGTCCTGCTAAGTTCTTCCATCGAGTCCACGCTGCTGAAGATCCAGCTGCGCTGGGTGGGTCACGTCTCCAGAATGGAGGACCATCGCCTTCCCAAGATCGTGTTATATGGCGAGCTCTCCACTGGCCACCGTGACAGAGGTGCACCAAAGAAAAGGTACAAGGACTGCCTAAAGAAATCTCTTGGTGCCTGCCACATTGACCACCGCCAGTGGGCTGATAACGCCTCAAACCGTGCATCTTGGCGCCTCACAGTTTGGCGGGCAGCAACCTCCTTTGAAGAAGACCGCAGAGCCCACCTCACTGACAAAAGGCAAAGGAGGAAAAACCCAACACCCAACCCCAACCAACCATTTTTCCCCTGCAGCCGCTGCAACCGTGTCTGCCTGTCCCGCATCGGACTTGTCAGCCACAAATGAGCCTGCAGCTGACGTGGACTTTTACCCCCTCCATAAATCTTCGTCCGCGAAGTCAAGCCAAAGAAGAAGAATCATAAGGATTAGAAATATAAAAAAAATGAAATTATGCATAATAGGGGAGAAGTAAATGTTGAAGTTACAGCCTAGATTTTTGAACTTTGCTTGTTTTCAATCTGCTGATTTAAAATACACAATCTACCCAAACCATGCAATCCATCGTTGTGAAGAGAATCAAACTTAGGATGTGGACACTAGTTGATGCTTCATCTGCATACAAATTCCAGGGAATGTTACGTGAAAGCAATATTCAAACAGGTTCCCGTTTCAAAGAATGATAAAGAAAATGTACTTGATGTTCCAGCCTTCTTGGATTGAGGTTGGAATTCCACATCCCACTGATCTGACTCTCTCACCTTGAGCAAACTTTCAGAGGTGTGGAGCTCCAAGAGACTGGCTCGTCAACATTCCGCTGTCTGGAGGCCATATTCAAAGGTTGATGGGAGAATAGCCATTGAAGTGGAATTTTTAAACTCCCTTCTTATGTCCCCTAGAGCGCAAGATGAAATTAACACATGGAACCAGTAGTTGAAGAGAATGTACCTCACACAAATAAGAAAGGGAAATATTTTGTAAGAACCTGAGAAAACTCTGCCCAAAATTTCACATTGATGTTGAAAAAGGACAAAATATTAACAAGGTCTATGAGATGCTGAGCTTTATTAATAGGGGGATTGAGTTCAAGAGTCAAGAGAACATGTTGCAACTCTACAAATCTCTGGTGAGACCACACTTAAGTAGTTTTCAGTTTTGGTCACCTCATTATAGGAAGGATGTGGAGGCTAGGGAGAGGGTGCAGGATATTGCCTGGATTGGAAAATGTGGCAGGTTTGCAGAGCTTAGACTTTGGAGCGAAGCAGGATTTAAAGAGACTTAATAGCGGTCTACAAGATTAAGAGAGGCATAGATAATGTGGGCAGCCAGCATCTTTTTCCCCAGGGTTGGAATAGCAAACACCAGGAGACATCTGTGCAGAGTGAAGGGAGGAAAGTTTAGGAGAGATATCAGGGGTAAGTTTTTATTTTACAGGTACCTGGAATGCCTTGCCAGGGGTGGTGGTGGAGGGTGAAACATTAGAGACATTTAAGAGACTCTTAGGCAGGCCCATGGATGAGAGAAAAATAGAGAGTTATGAGATAGGAAGGGTTACGAGATAGGAAGGGTTTAGTAATTTTGGAAGGAATATATAGGTCGGCACAACATTGAGGGCCGAAGGTCCTGTACTGTGCTGTAAAGTTCGATGTTAGCTTGCCGATTTTAAGTTGAAACACACCCTAGAAAGCATTTACAACACAGGATGAGAGAGTGCACCAGAGGTTCAGGGTGTATAATGCGGAGAGCTCATGTTTCCTTCAGGAATGAACCACTGCAAAAACAAATCAAGCTCATATTGTTCCTTCCCAACCATGCTAGCTATAAGCAGCTGGGTGTAGGCCTTTATCCAATGCAAAGGAATGAGATTTAGTGTTTCATTTGGATTTTAAAGAACTAGCTCAATAATGAAGCAATCATTTGTCATTCTTGTCCATCTCCATTTAGACCGGGTAAACAGGTCTAGGTTTACAGCACAACTCAGAGAGGAAGGGGAACCTGACAATGACTTTAATCAGTGCACATTCAATGAGGCTGCATGGGCAGCTAACTAATTTAGAAACAAAAAACTTACAGATGCATGTAAAACACACAGGATGCTGTGTCACAGTTAACTGAGTTTTGCAGGTCAAGTGACAGATGCATCTCCCTAAATTCAAATACAATTTCTGTTTGGAAGCCTTCATTTGTGAGACATTTGCTGCATAATTTTGTTTATTAGCAATGTTGTACGCTTCACTTCTTTTACAAAAGACTAATTATCTAACGTCAGTGGTTCCATTTGTCCACCCCTCCCCCCTATCTCGCTCTCTGATTCTTTTTCTCAGTCTTTGAAACTCGGACTGATCCAATCACAGGCATGCCCTCATGGCTGTCTGTGGAAACCCTTCTCCATGTTACTTGCAGCTGTCACTGTTACTAACTGAATTAGTCGAAAAACACTGCGAGCCTTTCACTGGCTCCTGGAGAAGAAACTTTATATTTTAAGGCAAATTGGATTTTATTAAAAATTGTGTAGCAAGTTTTAAAGTTAAAACAAAGAAAGGTCACCTTCAAGGATGTCCCTTACCTGTAGCTCAGGGCAGAACAATGAAAAGATTTTTCACTTCGTGTCCCAAGCACATCAACAAGTGGGACTTCATATATTTTGATACAAATTATTAGTTCAACCTAGCATCAATGATTAGAATCAATTCAGGCAAATGTTATATTTATAGTAGCATCTGATTAATATAAAATTGTTATCAGATTAATATAATATTTATTGCAAATTTGCTGCTTCCATTAGGAAAGAAGTATAGCTGCCACAGGACACATGCCACCAAGTTCAGAAACAGTTGCAACGCTCCACCAACAACAAACGTAATCAGAAACTAATTTAAGGTGTCTTTGCACATTATTTATGATTGAATATTTATTTTCCATATTATACAGATTGTTTGCCCTTCTTTCTTTGTTTACTTTTCTCTCTTTTGAATATGCATCTTTTCTTGAATACTGTACAGATGGTCCCCGACGTGCATCTGAGTTCCGTTCTGAAATGGACTTGTGTTACTCCAGGCTGACACGTTCTTAAACTGGAGCTGCAGCACTTCGTCCATGGCCCAGACCGCCCGGCTCTGGAAAGACCCATTGTCCACCACCACCAGGAACTGGCCTGCTCTTATCTCCCCCGCCCCGAACACCGGATCCGCCACTATCTTCATGCCCCGAAAATAGAACGCATTCGGTGGCAGAGGAGTCTCAGTCTGTGGCCGCCACCATGTTGGTCTGTCAAAATAAACAGCCCATCTATCCTCAGGATATAATTTTTATATTTACGTATATTTTTTAAAATTTATACAGTATTTTTTTCAGTCATATTTATGGATGGTAGTAAGGGACCACCTGCATAGGCTTTTGCACTACCGATATATAGAAATCTGCCTGTCCCGCAAGAAATAGAATCTCAGGGTTGTATGTGACGTCATGGAAGTACTCTGACAATAAATCGGAACCAAAGAACCATAGAAAACCTCAGCACAGAAAACAGGCCATTTGACCATTTTAATCTGTGCTGAAACATAATTTCACTAGTCCCACTGACCTGCACTGGAAGTGCAGAGCAAAGGCAACATATTTTTACCAGTGTGGGGTTCATTCAGAAGTCTGATAACAGGAACAAAGAAACTGTCCTTGAATCTACATGATCTCACACTCAAGAATCTCCTGCCCAATGGGAGGAAGGGTGGAGAGAGTGTGGGGGATGATTCATTTAATATGTTAGTTGCTTTTCCAGGGTAATAGATGGTGTTGATGGAGGAGAGGGGGATGTGTGAGCTCTATTGGCTAAAGGAATCAAGGGACATGAAGAGAAAGCAGGAATAGAGTTTTGAAGTCGTGATCAGTGGTGATCGTATTGAGTGAGATGTGGGCTGAATGGCCTTCTCCTGTACCTATTTTCTAAGACTCTATGAATTAGAGAATAGTTGTGAATACACAGGCAAGAGTTTCATGTCCATCACCAATAACTTTCCATCTGTGGGTAATCTGGAGTGTAGTGCTGCCAGCAATGTATTCATCTTCCATTCTGGCACATGTCCACAAAGCAAGCTGAAATGATGTGCTCCTTCCTGAACACTGCTTCTGAGCATGCTCAGAAGCAATTCCCATTGGACCTCAGAGAAGGCAGCATGCTTGAGAATGCAGGGGCAGTCATTCCTGGAGCAGTTATTTTTAAAACTACTTTTACGGTGGCACAGTTGGCGTAGCGGTTAGTCTTTACAGCGCCAGCGATCAGGACCGAGGTTTGAACCCTCATGCGGTCTGTAAGGATTTTATACTTTCTCCCCGTGTCTGCTTGGGTTTTCCACAGGAGCTCCAGTTTCCTCCCACCGTCTGAAACATACTGGCGTCGTAGTTTAATTGGGTGTAAATCAGGCAGGCATGGACGCATAGGCCGAAATGTCTAAAATTAAAAAAAAACATTTTAAAGGAGTACAGAGATGTATTTGAAGTCGAGGTTTTAGTTGTACTTGAATGATTCTCTCTGGAGCCCTTGGTAATCACACCCAAGAAAACTAGCAATTCCAGGACATAATAACAATGAATTAGTAACATCAGCCAAATTGTGGAAGACATGCTCTGGGCAAGTGAGAGGTCCAACCTTGCCAAATATTACAAGATTAGTTTTCCTTCTTAATTTTAAGAGGTGATAAACATTAAAAACTTGTCCAAGGTGCCTAGTCAGCAGATTAACAACACCGGCAGCCCCGATTCTTCCGAGTGAGCTGACTGACAAACACACTGCTTTTACTGCAAACGGCTGATAAGGTCTGCAAGATGTTGCCACAACATCGAGAAGGAATCATTCACAAGGAGAAATGGCAGAAAAACCTCACCTCCACCCAATTCACTGACTCATGTGGTTGATGCCCTGGAGGACGCTGGGCTGGCAGCTTTGATTCGGAAGGAAAGGCTTCTGCCTCGCTCCTCACCAGGCAGCTTAGGTGAAGTGGGCGCAAGGTTTATAACAATCAACCTATGGGTGGTTGCACTGGACAATTAATATTTTGCTTCCTAAATACTTTTGGGTATGTTTTATGGATTTTGGGTTGCTGATCATGAAAAAATTTCCGATCACATAGTTTATTTGTATATTTTTGTGATTTCCTATCTTATGTTAAGTTTACTTAAAACAGGAAGTGCAAACATGTCATTGAAAATTCATTTTCTGCATTCACACTTGGACGTCTTCCCTGGTGATCTTAGTGCAGTCAGCAACGAACATGGTGAAAGGTTTCACCAGGACATTGCGACCATGGAAAAATGGTATCGGGGCAACTGGAATCCATCAATGCTGGCCGAGTATTGTTGGACTATGCTGAGTACAAACAAAAATAAGCGGCAAGATATTTTTAGATCAGTAGAACTAATGCAATATGTCAGCATCATTATGTGATTGAATTAAATTCAATAGAAGTTAATTTAATGTTTCTCCAATTTCCTACATGATACAGTAAATCTGAAATTACCTTTGTGTTCTTCTTGTTTCCCAACAAGGGGATTCTATGATGAGGGCATCATTTCAGGATAAAAGGGCATCAATATAAAATAGAGATGCGGAAAAATTTCTTTAGTCAGAGGGTCATGAGTCTGCAAAACTTGTTGCCACAGGCAGCAATGGAAGCAAGGTCATTGGGAGTATTTAAGACAGATTTAAGGGTTATGGGGAAAAGGCTGCAGAGTGGGGCTGAGTGGGTGGATGGATCAGCTCATGATTAGAATGGCAGAATAGACTTGATGGGCCTACCTCTGCTCCTATATCTTGTGATCTTGAAGTTGTCCATCATAATCCCCACATTTTTTTCAGAAAGAAAATCTTTTGAAAAAATTTATTGTCTAGTCTTATCACTCCTAGGGTTACACTGTCGTATGATTAGAGCAATACAAGCAGAAACAGGCCCTTCTCTGTACCAGACATCAGGTGCTCATCCCATTTTCCAACACTTGCCTTCTATGTCTTGACTATTCAAATACCCATCCATATACTTTGTTAGAGCCCCTGCCCTCCCTCTCCCACACAAGAATGGTGCCCCAGATTAACAACAGTCTCTGCGTTAAAATAGAATTTCCTCTAATCCTCTTACTTCTTAACTTAAATCCACATCCTCCAATTTCAGGCAGCACTTTTCTGGGGGAAATATTTCTCACGATCCACCCTATCTATTGCTTTGTTGTTTTGGCTCCTGGGGCACAGTTTTGTAATTGGATACCTCTTAAAATAGACAAGAATAGGAAGTCTATGCCCCAAAGCAGAACAAACTCTCACAAGGACAGTAGTGATGAGTTTTAATGATATTCAAGGGCCTGCCTTCAGAGTCGTACAGCACAGAAACAGGCCCTTTGGCTCATCAAATCTCTGCTGATCATCGAGCACCCATTTACACCACCCCTACAGTAATCCAAAAAAAAAAATCTGCTGAGGAACTCGGTGGGTCGAACAGCATCCGTGGAAGAAAAAGAGTTATGTTTCAGGTCAGAACCCTTGATGAAGGGTTTCTCCCACGGTTGCAGTTCGACTCATTGCGTTGCTGCAGTAGGTTGCTTATTGCTTCAGATTCCAGCTTCTGCAGATTCTTACATGTCCACACAAATCCCATTTTATGCTTTCCATATTCAATTCTCTCCCCTCAAATTGCACCACCTCCACACACACACACACACACACACACACACACACACACACACACACACACACACACACACACACACACACACACACACACACACACACACACACACACACACACACACACACACAAATTTACAACCCCGAGCCCCATATGTGTCTGAAATCAGAGCACCGGGGGGAAACCCAGATGCAGTCAAAGAGAGAGCATGCAAACTCCACACAGATAACACCGGAGGTCAGGAGTGAACGCAGATCCCTGGGGTTGTGAAACCAGTAACTCTGTCAGATATATTACTGGGTCCCCAAGTGTTGACACAAGTGCTGGACACGTGCACTAAGCACCTAGCAGGTGGCAAGAGGTTGGAAGGACACATACTAATGGGAATGAGACCATTCCTTGAGTGGTGGCAATGCTGCCAAAGCTGATGTAGCGGCAGGGCTCCCGATGGTACAGACCCAGAAGACCAGAGACACAACGCTGCTCTAAAGAGTTCAACCACACAATCCTAAAATTGGTGGCTCCATACAGGTTTTGAACAGCCTGTTAAAGGGGCCAACAGTGTTTGTAAGTAAAATTCTGCAAATGCGGGGTCTGTGCCCAACATGGCAGGCACCTGTACTCAGCAGCAGCTGTGAGGGGTTGCAATCTCCACAAAAGCAGCAGACTGACTCAGGGCAGCAAAAATTGGGAGAACCCCCCCCCCCCCCCACCACCCCCACAACCCCCCGTGCCGCCGTTGAGAAAGAGAAGCAGAGGAGACAAACCTACACTGGTTACCATGGTAACAGACCAGTGAGGGGTTCAGCGTCAGAGGGACCCACGCAGGCTGCTGGCAACTTTTGGTTGGAGGTTCCACACTGGATGCAGGCTGCTGAAGACTAGCTCAAGGGAACCAGCTATTTGAACTGAGATTTGAGGGTGCTGAGGGCAAGAAGGCCTCCTGAAGGGCCTCAGATGCTGAAGGCGTCCTGATTGTGTTAGACGTTTGGATCTGGAGCTCAGGTTGTTGATGGATTGAACACGAGTCTGTGTGACTGCAGAGGCTGTGGGAGAACTGGAGGTGAATCCACAGACACTCAGTGACTCTGAAAGGATTCTCTTTTGCTTCGCTTTCTCTCTTACTGTAAGGAGTACTGGGCAATACCAATGGCAACTCTTTGCCTTACTGCAATTTTGTGTAATATTAGATCTTCTGCACTATTACATGACAATAAAGGAATTTTGAATCTTCCTTCGGGGGCCTGAAGTTGCACTGAATTTAGAGTAGAAACCAGAGGTCCTAGGATCCAAAAGGAGGAAGTGAGGTCAGTTTGTTGATGCCTGCCGGCTGACGTGCATGACCTATGCAAGGAAGACTTAGACATATCCAACAGGAAAGAACAACCAAGTCCCGAGGTGGAGCTGTGGACTAGAATGTATTATAATGTAAATCCTTTCCATTCCCTCACCATGATTCATCTGAAGTCACATTTAATACCCATTGCCATGCTTTTGTGTTGAGTTCCTACTTTGATGGTGGGATTGACCTGGTCCACGTAAGCTCATCATGACCTCAATCAGGGTTGCTGTCAGGAGAGAATGTGCAAAGACTAGTGAGTTCCCCATATGCTCTGAGCACCACCTAGTTTCAAGGAAGTTATTGGTCAGAATACCAGAATACCATTTTTAATCTGTTACCTGTGAAGTCAAAAGAAGCATTTTGAAATAGGCCTCAGAAATTATCTGCTCTCATGCATAAAATTTAAAATAAATAGGTTTGTTGGTTTACAATTAATCGCATCTGTTTATGTGTTTTAAACTGTGGGAAATGGCCATCTCTCTCTCTCTCTCACACACACACACACACACACACACACACACACACACACACACACACACACACACACACACACACACACACACACACACACACACACACACACACACACCGTTACAGTGATTCAAATGCCATAACAGGCAGAGTTTTAACATTTTGCTGATTATATAAGTTCCACTGACTTGGTAAAGATAGACCTGATTCTAAGGGGGAGGGGTGAGATCATTTTATGTGGAGATTGATAAGACTGAACACACACCAAGACCTATGCACCGCTAGGATATGAAGCAGGATGCATTTGCCTTCTCTTGTATAACCATATAACAATTACAGCACGGAAACAGGCCAATTTGGCCCTTCTAGTCCGCACTGATCCAAGTACCCTCCTCTAATCCCACTTACCAGCATTCTGCCCATATCCCTCCATCCCCCTCCCATCCATACACATCCAACTCTTTCTTAAATGACAAAAATGACCCTGCCTCCACCGCCTTTCCCGGAAGCCCATTCCACACAGTAACCACACCCTGAGTAAAGAAGTTCCCCCTCATGTTACTCCTAAACTTCTGCCTGTCAACTCTCAACCCATGACCTCTTGTATCCATCTCTCCTACTCTCAATGGGAAAAGCCCTTCCACAATGGGAAAAGCCTTTCCACAATATTGTAGACAGGATTGTTTGATCTATTTTGTAACCACTTTGAGGTCCAGTTTGTAACTGTTCCCTCCAAGTTCAAGTTTATTATCCCATTGGACAAGTACAACCTGACAAAACAGTGTTCTCCAGTCCTCGGTGCAAAACATACAAGCACACATACAGACATAACACATACGTATACAGACAAATGATACATACAGAATACAGTACATATATATATATCTATATATATATAGATATATATATCTATCTATATATCTATAGATAGATATATATAGATATATAGATATATATAAAAATATTGTTAAATGAATAGTAGAGTCTCGGAGGGTTTTTATGGGCACTTCATTCGGTTCTTCAGCAGCTTCACTGCCCATGGGAAGAAATTATTTCTCAGCCTGGTGGTTCTGGCTCTGATACCATACTCCCATATCTCTTTCGAGGCAGGAGTTCCTGGAAGATGCTGCAGGTAGGGATCCTCAGCAACTGAGCAAAGTGCACAGTACTTGGTGTGTCTTTGGCTTGGCTTCGCGGACGAAGATTTATGGAGGGGGTAAAAGTCCACGTCAGCTGCAGGCTCGTTTGTGGCTGACAAGTCCGATGCGGGACAGGCAGACACGATTGCAGCGGTTGCAGGGGAAAATTGGTTGGTTGGGGTTGGGTGTTGGGTTTTTCCTCCTTTGCCTTTTGTCAGTGAGGTGGGCTCTGCGGTCTTCTTCAAAGGAGGTTGCTGCCCGCCAAACTGTGAGGCGCCAAGATGCACGGTTTGAGGCGATATCAGCCCACTGGCGGTGGTCAATGTGGCAGGCACCAAGGCAGTCCTTGTACCTCTTCTTTGGTGCACCTCTGTCACGGTGGCCAGTGGAGAGCTCGCCATAGAACATGATCTTGGGAAGGCGATGGTCCTCCATTCTGGCGACGTGACCCACCCAGCGCAGCTGGATCTTCAGCAGCGTGGACTCGATGCTGTCGACCTCTGCCATCTCGATTACTTCGAGGTTAGGGGTGTAAGCGCTCCAATGGATGTTGAGGATGGAGCGGAGACAACGCTGGTGTGTATACAACATGGAAGAGCAAGGGGGTGTTCAAAGGGACAGGGAACTCTGCCTGATTTATTCACAGCAGCAAAGGAGCATCCAAAAAAAGACAGGAGAAAGGAGTGATTATCTGTCCTTGCACAGTTGACTCACCCAGTTGCTTGGTTTGCTCCACCTCTTGCTTTTGTCGGTTTCCTTAGTGAGAAATCACATTAAACAATTTCATAATAAACTATTTCCAAAATAAGTCTTGGGTAGGACGCATTTGCACCTGTGTTTTAAGTTGTCAGTATAGGTTTCCATTAATAATACTATCAGTTTTGTTTCTCATATTAGTCTATGTGCAGCACTTCATAAAGAATGCCCGGTGTATTGACCCACAGCAGTTTCAGTACAAGATCTGACAAGAGATGGAATACATTGGTTCACACCCACACTAACCATCAACAGCAAGGTCCTTTCCTTTATCTCCACACACCAGACTAAGTGGAGCTGTCACTGCTATGTCTTTCCTGTTGGACCTTTACCACCACTGTCAATGCAAGTCAAGTTTATTACAATATGATTGCACAAGTACAAGTCGACGAAAGAGCGTTCTCTGGTCCTTGGTACAAAACACGCAGACATGTGATCAGACATAATATGCATACCCACAACTAATACATATGCAGGACAAGTATTTTATCTATAAAAATAAATAAACAAATATTATTTTGTACAAATGAGAGACTCAGATAGTTGGTGTTTGGAATTCCTTTGGTCGCTCAGCATTCTCACTGGCCGTGAGAAGAAGCTGTTCCTCAGCCTGGTGGTGCTGGCTCTGATCCTCCTGCTTCTCTTCCCCGAGGGGAGCAGCTGAAAGATGCTGTGCACAGGGTGGAAGGGGTCCTCAATGATTTTGTGTGCCCTCTTCAGACAATGATCGCAGCAGCTCATGTCAATGTTGGGGAGGAAGAATCCAGTGATCCTCTCTGCCACTCTTATGGTCCTGTGGATTGACCTCTGAAAAATGGTTCAAAATGATAACATAATTAAGAATACATTTTTTAATGTGCGAAGAAAACATTAAATCTGGAGTAGTTGGCTCATTTCTGGGTAAAATGCACCCCATTGAGAAATTGGAGTCAGCATTTCAGCACTTTTCCTTGGTAACATTTTTTTATTGCCTGGGTTGATGATGGAGATTGATACAATCGGGGCACTCAAAAGACTTTTAGATAGGCACATGGGTGTAGGAAGAGAATTATGGCATGTGAGGGAGGGGAGGGTTAGATTGATGCGGAGTGTTTATATAGGTCAGCGCAACGTCATGGGCCGAGGAGCCAATACTGTGCTGTACTGTTCGACATATGCCAGCGCTCTTGACACTTTCCTCATGGAATGGCATTGTGATTCACACAGCACCCAATCCTGCCCATGCCAGTGTAAATTAGAGCTCAAAATTGCCACCTTTGCTGTCGATTAATGGTCTCAGGACATCTGGGAGCACATTGCCCCTTTAAAGGGGCTCTCTGCTGATTCCACAAGCCTGGCTGATCTACTCCTGAAACCACCGCAGGTTTCCCAAACAGCTCCCAATGTCCATTCCACAGGGAGCTCCTCCTGCCTGTCGTTGATGACATTCTCATGGAACAAATAATGGCAGTAGTCAATCATCGAGGAATCACTGTGATCAGGAATGGATACTCATGTGGTCTTAGGGATTGAGATACAGATGTGATGATGGAAGAATCTAATCCTACAAAATCTCCGCATCTTACCGAGACATCTTTTCCAAAGTTTTCAGCACTGAGAAGTGACGATGTGCAGCATTCTCCTTCTGTGGAAGTCAAGGTCAACTTGACTCCAACTTTGTCACCAGAGGATCTCTCCAAACCATAACTGAAGATCTCTGCTATGTTTCTCAATTTTATGCTCTACCCTGTATCAGAGAGGTGATCTAGGTGCATTACATACAAGGACACAATTGTATCCAGCTTCATTTTCGTGGTATGGTGAACAAGGGGATTAGCCAGAATAGCTGGCTCCCCAAAGGTTCACTGACTTCAATCACAAAGGAGTTTTCCAGCTGGTTGTGGAGTGTGAGAAGAATTTCCTTGATGGTCGAAGTCTCGGAGAACTACTTGGTGTTAATGATCATGGAGTTGGCACCAAAGACTCACGAAAAACTTCTACAAGTGTACAATGGAGAGTATTCTGCTGGCTGCATCACTGTCTGGTATGGAGATGCCAATGCATAACTCAGCCAGCAACATCATAGGCAAGAGCCTTCACTCCATTGAGGACAACTACAAGAGGTAGAGTCTTAAGAAAGCAGCCTCTATCCTCAAGGACCCCCACTACCCAGGCCATGCCCTCTTCACGCTGCTACCATCAGGTGAAAGGCTTCAGAAGCCTGAAGGCAAACACTCAACAGCATCAGGACAGCTTCTTCCCCTCTGCTATTAGATTCCTGAATGAACAATGAACCACAGACACTGCCTTACTTTGAACTTTTATTTTTCTTCCACTATTTTTATTTTATTTATTTTGTAATGTGGTTTTAAAAAAAGGTTTGCTCTATGATGCTGCAGCAAAGCAACAAATTTTGTGACGTGTTCATGGCAATATATTCTGATTCAACCAGCACTGCCAAGAAGGATGGCTCATTGGCTTTACACAACAGGGGTTCCACCACACAGCTCAGTACGGACACCAGAGCCACACAAGGAGCTGAACTGTTGTGCAAAATGATGGCAGTTTTTGGAAAAGCAGATTCCTTTAACTGCATAGTGCAGGAGTACCCAGCCTGCATAAGGTGCATGAAGCAGCCAATCACAGGCTGTGGCTATGGTGGAGGAAGTCACGTAGCCCAAGGAACAAGAGGCAGGGTATGAGTCTTGTTTAGTTCAGTTTAGACATACTGTCACATGTACTGAGACACAGCCAAAAACTTAGTTTAGCATTTTATCCTGGCATTGCCATAGATTGCCACTCTCTCTCTGGCACCACTTTGGATTTAAAAATTCACAGAAAACTTGGTGAAGGTAAAGGAACAGGATTGACCATGAATGTTGGGCTCAAGCAGTTTAACATAATGAATGAATGTGATTCATTCCCAGCAGCTTGCACCCATTCCAGGAGCCACTTGGTCCTTGACAGTGGATGAGAAGGCGGCACAAACCATCGCTCCATGCCATTGGTCCCAAACCCCTGATACTGACTGGGCAGCCAATGCTACCTGGTTGTGCTGGCCCCCACTGCTGTAGCTGCTCCTCTTTCGCTTGACAATTGTGGCTTCTCCTGTGGCTGCTGTAACCATAGTCACGTCAGCCTCCACCATAGCTACACATCTGTAGAGGGCTTTGGTTGTGAAGGGCAGCAGGAAGAAGGTGGGCGTCCCTGTCCAGTACCTCAGTCTCATCCCCCAGTTAAGCAGAACAGGCTGTGTAGGAAGACATTCCCTGTCAGCCAACCCCCTTTTGAAAGAGCCTAGATTCTTAAGCCACCAAAGAAAAAAAAGTCTCCATCACTCCAATGACCTTCAACATTGCCCATCAATAACCACCTGCCACCTTAGATGACATTTTGCCAACCTTCCAATGCTGCTTTGCAGGATTTTAAAACATTAACAAATAGATCTAATAAATGAAACATTTTCAGGCTCACTCTGATGCAGTTTATTTCCATGTTGATCCTTTAAGTTAGGATTCTCATCCTGGAAAAGATTATGTTCCATCATCATGTGTAGGTACTGGAGCCTCCTCAACACACTATCCCTGATACACAGGACCTGTGTATCAGGCCTGAAACTTATCTTGCTGTTGAAAATGTCCAGTGCCCCTTCAGTAAAACTCCAAGGAGCTCCCTCCTTCTCCCAAGCAGCCTGGCTACCAGAATTTGTGCTGCTGTTTCCCAATTGCAATGGAGAGGGTCGCTTTAAGAGCTCATGCCTAGTGTCATTACTGTGGAGCAGATATTGGCAGCTGTGTTCATCTGAATGTGTTGCCATCAGAAACACTAGGTCTTGTTTGGGGTGGAGGAACGTTTCTGGACATAAACCAGCTTGATGTCAGTCAAAAATGCTTTTGTGGCCAATTGCACAAACCCTTTCACATATCAGAAGAGGGTTCTAAGCTTGTAAGCTGGTAATTATCCCGAGTATATTGATCTCCAGTCTGTTTGGTACAATATCAACATAGCACAAACACTGCCATTCATGGAAAGCAAATAACAGGGTACTTTTCCGATTGTTCAAAAGAAAAGAATGAATCAACAGAAATGAACCACAGTAACAGTATAAGATGTTGATAAATAATTAGAAGTATCACACAATTCCTGGCTGAGGAATGAGATAATAAAAATAAACATGAGAAGGGAATAGAACTTTAAATTTTGCTTTTGTAAATCAGGGCTCAAATTCCACAGTTAGTGGATCGAACCTTGTAAGCTCATAAATTATTGTCAGTGTGTATTAAAGGATAGAGGATGCCGTCAAATATTATGGCTGCCATGTTCAGAGTATGTTCCAAACTTTTTCCCACCATGACAAATTAAATATTAAAACCAAAAACCTGGAGTATATTGCCAGCGAGACCTTACAAATATGTTCCTAAAATAAAATTTCCAAATGTGTGCACAATTATGAAAGTAAAAAAGAGCTCATTGGAACATCAATCTGCATAGAATTTTCATCAATTCCGCACGCCTTTCTGTCATGGGGGAAAATACATGAAACCTTCAGGTACGCTGAAAAAAATCCACTTGACTAAAATACTGAAAAGTGAACTCCTCACACTCTTATCTGTGTTTGACTAATGCTCAGTATTGCTATTATCTACATTTTGTCCATGTGGTTCATTTCCCCACCCACACAGTGGTTAGGACTGCCTGTGATGTTTAAATTCACATTTAACTCTTTTAGGACCATAGGGGTATTTCTCAGTTAGGACATTTTTAACATTATTCCATTCCCTTTGAGTGAATAGGCTTCCAAGTTTCCATTAGGCTGCTGTGTGCCAAACTTCTTGTCACTGTGGTCAGAATGAAAGCGACTGGCCGATTATTAATTTCCTTAACACTCCCCTCTCTCATCAACTCTCCTCTGCATTCACCCACCCCACTCCCCAAAAAAGTGGTACTCCTCGCCAGCACCTCATCCACTCGTGGCCAAGATGAAATTAAGGTCTGATTCTCCAGATGACTTACCTCAAAATTAGAAAATACCGCCCCCTGTGGGGAGAGCGACAATTTTATTTCCATGCAATGACCAGTTCCGTTCAACATGGAACCACAGCACAGTACAGGTCCTTTGGCCCAAGTTGTTATACATGCGAAGAAAAAATAAATCCTCCCTACCTCATACCCCTCTATTTTTCTTTCATACATGTGCCTGCCTAAGAGCCTCTTAAATGCCCCTATAATTCCATCCTCCACCACCATCCCCAGCAAGGCAAGCACCCACAACTCTCACTGTAAAAAACTTACCCCTGATGTCACCCCTAAACTTTCTTCCCTTCACTTTGTACAGATGTCCTCTAGTGTTTGCTACTTGTGCCTTGAGGGAAAAGGTGCTGGTTGTCCACCCTATCTATGTCTCTTGTAGACTCCCATCAAGTCAGCTTCTTCGCTCCAAAGAGTAAAGCCCTAGCTCTATTAACCTCACCTCATAAGACATATTTTCCAATCCAGGTGACATCCTGGTAAATCTCTTCTGCACCCTCTCTATAGCTTTAACATTCATAATGAGGTGATCAGAACTGAACACAATATTCTAAGTGTGGTCTCACCAGAGATTTATAAAGCTGCAACATAAGATCTCGAATCTTAAACTCAGACTGCTATCTAATGAAGCCCAACATCCTTTAGGCCGTTATAACTATCCTATCAATTTGCCCAGCAACCTTTAGAGAGGTATGGATTTGAACCTCACAGATAAAGTCCTTGATGGACATTAACCATTCTGGCTGCTGGAAGGCTTATTATTCAATGTATTTTGAAACCAAACTAAGCATTCCTTTCTATAAGTGAGGCTGGCAAGGAGCATCAAAGAAAGGTCGTAATCCCGTGAATCAGACATCATCATGAAACAAGGCAGTTGGTGACCGAGATGGAAGGCTATGCGATACATGTTGCAGTGAAACACGAAAGTCTACAGAGTTCAGGTCCATTGAGAAAAAATACCAGCTGAGTTCCTCCGGCATTTTGATGTGTTTTTGTCAGACATGTTGCCGCTCAAAGCATGGTCGAAGACCTGTGACCTTGGACCACTGCCCCTTGAGCTCCTCAAAGACACCAGTACACAACAAATTGCCCAAGATGATTCTGGCTGTGGTGAACAAATGCTTTTTTTTTCAAAAAGCCGATGGTCAAAATTTGAAATTAAAAGAGCAAAAATGCTGCAAACCTTCAGAAAATCAGGCAGGCAGCGTCAATGGAAAGAGATGCCGAGTTCATTTCTGAGGTCAAAAAACTATTCAGGTGCATGCTGTGATTTTTATTTGTTTTGTCTCATTGGGAGTGGAAGAAGAGTCCATGTTGGATGCAGGAGGAAGAAACATGCCACAGTTTGTCCTGCTTTGTTTAAAAAACACAATTAAGGTGGATAATTTTGGACAATATCCTTTGGACCAGAACTCTCCTGGATCCATATTTCCAGCCATTGATCATGGCATTTTCCCAGGCATCCATAATTGTCTATGGTCTTCCTTATCCTGCCCAAGGTCCCATTTGGGCCTAGTCGTCAGACCTCAGGTGAAACTCTAGCACCAGTTCATGAAAACAACCACGTGTCAGCTGCATTTCTTCTGTTCATGGCCACAGGCAGTTCCCACCAGCTCTGGTGCTGCGCCATTCACCCCCGAACCTGGTTTGCCTAACCTTTGGAGCTGCTACTCAGCAATGCTGAACTGCCAGCTCCATCCAGACTGAGAGGGGCATAATGCGCTTGAGATTAAAAAATGTAAATGTGGACACAGCCCAAGCCCCAAAGTATCCAACCGCAGTCTGAGCTGCCAGCATGTGTGCTCTTTGTCGCTGGCTCCCTGTGCTTTCTTCCAACCATGACTGCTTCATTTCATCCGGTTCGGTGACTTTATTGGAATCACCATTCCTCATTATAAAGGGGAAGTGAGAGTATGAGGTTTAGATTTTAATTTTAATTAGCATTATGCTTGTTGATTATTTTACACGAGTGCTTTAAGTGAGCAGACATGTTGGGCTGAAGGCCCAGATCTGTGCGGCTCGACCCTATGGCTGAATGTGTTATTTATTTAAATAATCGGAGATATTTCTGGACATCAGACATTTCGTGGAAATGTTCTTCTGATAGCACAAGGGTCAGGGTCAGTGGCCTGGTCAGTACTGCTTGAGGCCCTCCTCTCTCAGAATGGTAAAAGCTAACGAGGCCACAGGCATTCTGGGAATTCTGAATGTAGAGCTCAGCCCTGTCCACTACAGGATACACTGATCCGTACACTGAGACTCAATAAGAGGCCCAATATAAAATATCGACTGACCATTTTTCTCTCTGTTAAGAGAATCACATTACAGAACCATCAGCCTTTTTCTCCACGTCATCAGCTCCACCTGTGTGACTCACGTTCCTCCACCTGAGCCCCTTTATTTCTTGCTTTTCTCTCCTTTTGTCTGGCATCTACCTCATTCACCCCTCTCCGGTTCTCCAATCCCCCATTGGGTCCTGTCCGACCCCTCCCACCCTGTCTTCATAATACCAACTATCACCCCTCTGCACTCTCAGTCTTGAGGAAGGGTACCAGGATGAAATTTTGCTTGTAAAGCTCTCTTCCCATGTACACTTCTTGACCTGCTGAGTTTCCCCAGCACTTTTGTGCATTGTATTCATCTATCTAAACCTTAATATTTTTGTGGTTGGGCAGAGATGAGTAAGCCAATATTTCCATCAATAAACAGTGTCCACTTTCCTCTGAGAAACAGCGTACTTGTCACAGAGTTATCGAGAGATACAGAGTGGAAGCAGAGCACTCAGCACAATGACTTTGCTCTAACCATCAGCCAACCATTTACATTAATCAGACAGACACATAATTCATCCCCAGATTCTGCCATTACCTACAGATTAGGGCAATATAAAATGATCTATTAACCTACTCTTCTGTATATCCTGGAGACGAGAGGATTAGAACGTAAAACATAGAACATTACAGGCAGTACAGGCCCTTCAGCCATCAATGTTGTGCCAATATATATATTCCTATCAAAAATACTAAACCCTTTGTGGTAAACTACTGTATGTATATATTTCTCTGTCTGGGCACACCCATTGGCCAATTGGACCTGTAGCCCCTTCCCACAGGCTCCTGAATAAAAGTGACTGTCGCTCAGCCCCCTCCCCAGTTGGAGCAGTCGACCAGCAGGGATGTGCCTTCATTCTATTGCTAATAAAAGCCTATCAGTTTTCCTCAACTTCACTCTTCTGAGTCATTGATGGTGCAACAATTTTATTCGCAATACTCTTGACAATGGAGCAGATCCTGAAGCCAGAGATACAGGAAATCGACCCTCAATCGCCAAGGCATCTACTAACTTTGAACTCTGTCTGTGCTGTTTCGAAGCATTCCAACAGGCATCATCAGCCATTGTTCGGACAGAGAACGACAAATTACAGATACTGCACTCCCAAGTCGGGCCCCTGTGTACTCAAAGATCAGGGACATCACGTCATATCTGGAGACAATGGACATATTGAAAGCCAAACAAATCTATGCCAGACACCTCCTAGTGACCCAAAAGCAGCGACCCAGGGAGTCAAATGCTGAGTACCTCCCGGCCCTGTAAACCCTCGGACACGCCTGTGAATGCAAGGCTGTGACAGCCATGGAGTACACGGAGGACCTGATTAGGATATCTATGTCTCAGGCATCAAGTCCAATTAAATTCACCAGAGACTACTCGAGCAAGGTGAGCTCAGTCTGGAGAGGATGGTTAAATTGGCAGGCACACTGGAACATGGAGGCCTACTCAACCAACAACACGGCCACCTCGTGGTTTCCCCAGGTGCCGCCAATTTGAGACATTCCACCACTGTCATGTCCCATAAGCGATCCAACCATGGCAGCTGTATGGTGCGAGCACCTAACACTGCTACCGCCATGTCCTACCAGCGACTCGACCACGGCCGCTGTACTCAGCGAGCACCTGAAGTACTATTTCTGTGGCCTGGGCAAAGCACCTGAGGAAACATTGGCGAATGAATGATGCGATCTGCTACTGCTGCAGGAAGAAAGGTTACTATGCTAGGGTGTGCAGATCAAAACCATCCCTCCCGAGCAGCAACTTGTGCAGGTCATGGCGCTGCCACCTTGGATGCCATCTCCGATACTCACAGTGCCATGCGAGTCATGGGGGCCACCATCTTGGGTGTTGTCTTCGAGATCCAGCAGCACCACGTACAGGCCTTGGGGGCCGCCATCTTGAACTCTCTGACACAGTGACAAGCAGTGATTCTACACTGGCTTCCATCACACTCAACCAGGACGGTCCCCATCAACTTGCCAGATCAATGATGGACATTCAGGTAAGTTGTCTGTTCGATAGTGGGAGCACGGAGAGCTTCATCCACCCCAACACGATGCAGCATATTCCTTTGTTGTAAGGCCAATAAGCCAAAATGTCTCCTAGGTCTCAAGATCTCATAGGGTGGATGTCTGCAGCTACTGTGTAGTCACTCTATCTGTCCGGGACACAGACTTCAAGAAACTTTAAACTTCTACTGATGCCACAGCTCTGTGCTGCTGTGCTACTATGTCTGGACTTTCAATGTCACCTTAAAAGCGTGACAATGGAATATGATGGGCCCCATGCACCCATCATTGTCTGTAATCAGCAGTTTTACATCGCCCACTGCACTCCACTGACCCCCTTCAGGCCTCTCCCCCACTGCACACAGCCAACAATCTGATCGCCCTTTGCTCAAGACCTGCGGACTTTGCATCCTCAAAATCACCCCTCCATAACTATTTGCCAACCTCACCCCCCCGACTGTAAACCCATCGGCTCCAAAGGTAGGCAGTACTGTGCTGGGGACAGAGCCTTCATAAGGACAGAAGTGCAGTGACTCCTCAATGAGATGATTCAGGCTATCATCACTCCTTGGAGATTTAGTGAGGAATGGGCAGAAAAGCAGAATGGTCATCGACTACAGTCAGACCATTAACAGGTACACAGAACTGGACACATACCCCCTTCCCTGTATATCCAATATGGTGAACCAAATCGCACAATGCCTTGGTCTTTTCTACCATTAACCTAAAATTGGCATACCATCAACTCCCCATCCACCAAAAGGATTGCCAATATACTGGGTTTGAGGTGGACGGCCCCCTCTATAATATCCTGAGAGTCCCCTTCAGTGTCACTAACAGGGTCTCAGTCTTCCAACGGAAGACTACATGGAAGATCAGTACCATCTGCAGGCCAAATTTCCGAACTTCAACAACGTCACTATCTGCGATCATGACGCTAACCTTCAAAAATTCCTTCTCATTGCTAAGATCCTTAACCTTATGTTCTTCTTTTCTTTGGCTTGGCTTCACGGACGAAAATTTATGGAGGGGTATGTGCACGTCTGCTGCAGATTCGTTGGTGACTGACAAGTCCGATGCGGGACAGGCAGGCACGGTTGCAGCGGTTGCAAGGGAAAATTGGTTGGTTGGGGTTGGGTGTTGGGTTTTTACTCCTTTGTCTTTTGTCAATGAGGTGGGCTCTGTGGTCTTCTTCAAAGGAGGTTGCTGCCCGCCGAACTATGAGACGCCAAGATGCACGGTTGGAGGTGATATCAGCCCACTGGCGGTGGTCAATGTGGCAGGCACCAAGAGATTTCTTTAAGCAGTCCTTGTACCTCTTCTTTGGTGCACCTCTGTCTCGGTGACCAGTGGAGAGCTCGCCATATAACACGATCTTGGGAAGGCGATGGTCCTCCATTCTGGAGATGTGACCCACCTAGCGCAGATGGGTCTTCAGCAGCGTGGATTCGATGCTTGCAGACTCTGCCAGCTCGAGTACTTCGATGTTGGTGATGAAGTCATTCCAATGAATGTTGAGGATGGAGCGGAGACAGCGCTGATGGAAGCGTTCTAGGAGCCTTATATACAATAAGGTTAAATATATATTTAGCACAAACCGCCTTGCCATCCTTGTCTATGTCGTTGAGAATGGAGTCATTGGTCCCAACCCTGATTGCATGCACCAACTCCTGGATTCCCTCCACAGCCTCAAGGCCATAAAAAGGTGCCTGGGCTTCTTTTCTTATTATGCCCAGTGGGTCCCAACTACATGGACAAGGCCCAACCACTCATTAATCTACTTTCTTTCCCTGTGCACCAAAAGCCCATGCAGCCTTTAGCCACATCAAGGCAGAAATCGCCAAAGCCACAATGCACTCTGTGGATGAATCTATCCTATTTTAGGTGGAGAACGATGAGTCAGACTTCGCTCTGGCTGCCACACTTAACCAGGTGGGCAGACCCGTAGCCTTCTTTTCCTACTTACTCCAAGGCCCCCAAATTTGACACTCCTCTATTGAGAAGGAGGCCCAAGCCATTTTCGAGGCCATATGGCACTGGAAGCACTACCTGGCTGGGAAATGATTTACCTTGAGAACCGACCAATGTGCGGTTGCATTCATGTTCAATAATCAGCAATGGGGTAAAACCAAGAACGACAAGGTACTGAAAGCCAGCACACAAATCAACTGCTTACAAGCCATTCACAATGATCTCTGCCACCCTGGGGTTACCAGGTTCTTCCACTTTGTCAAAGCCCACAACCCATCTTACTCTATCAAAGAGATCAGGTTGATGACCAAAGATTGCCAGGTCTGCGCAGAGTGCAAACCACACTTTTACCAGCCAGGTAGAGAGCAGTTTGGTAAAGTCTACCTGCCCATTTGAACACCTGAGTGTCGACTTCAAAGGACCCCTCCCCTCGTCGGTCCACAATGTCTACTTCCTCAATGTCATTGATGAGTACTCGCGTTTTCCTTATGGCATCCCCTGCCCTGACATGACAGCTGTCACAGTCATCAAGGCCCTACGCAATATCTTCACTCTGCTTGGCTTTCTCAGCTATAGTCATAGCAACCGGAGGGCCTCCTTTATGAGTGATGAGCTGAACTGGTACCTGTTGGCCAGAAGCATTGCCATGAGCAGGACTACTAACTACAACCCCTGGGGAAATGGGCAGGTGGAAAGGGAGAACACTACAGTCTGGAAGGCTGTCCTCCATTTTTCTTTTATTCAGATGTCTGTCTTAGATTCTCTTAAATGCCCCTAATGTTTCAACCACCAACCCTGGCAAGGCAATCCAAGCATCACAACTCTCTGTGTAAAAAATCTTACCCCTGATGTTTCCCCTAAATTTTCCTCCCTGAATCTGGAGCATCCAGACAAAATGTTCAAATTCCATACAGACTGCACCAGACGTCAGGTTCTAATCCAGGTCTCTGGTGGTGCAAAGCAGCAGCTCTACTTACTGCACCACAGTGCCTTTTGGATTTTAGTGGTTCCAATTTGTTTATCGTTGAGCTCCAAACCTGAATGACCTGTGGGTGTTCATTGGTTAGGCTCAAACACGAAGATTAGCCAGTTGAGATTCTACCACAGGGGACCACCTACATGAAGAAGGTTTGTGTCTCACCTTACAGTGAGGTAAGAACATGTTGCAACATAGACAAGTACTGTACAATACTAACTCCTACACTTTCTCATCTAAAGAATTTGCAAATGACAGGGCTGCAGGGAATCTTTTTAAATTCTCAGTCATTGAGAAAGAATCATTCTCAATGCAGGCCATATGCCCCCCCCCCCCCCCTTCCCCTAGGGGCCACAGCACAGCACAGACTGAAATCATAAAATATTTTTTTTTTACGTAATTTATAGGAGAGAAGTACGGAAGAAATAGACTCAACTTGACTTCTTTTACCTTTTTTTTTAACTTTTGCTATCCCAAAACATCGATTATGCATTTTTAACTTTGCTATATAAAGGACACTGCTTGACCTGCTGAGTTTCTCCAGCCCTGTGCTTTTACTTCAACCACCGTGTCTTCAGATTTTCATGTTTAACTTCTTTTAACTTGACTGCTTCACAGGGAAGGGGGCCCATAAGGAGGGATAGACAAAATAAAAGTTGAGAATGGCTGGTTTAGAGGAAAATGGGTCAAATGCTGACAGGAGGTAATCATGTGGATGGGACATTTTAGTTGGCATGGGCAAGCTGGGCTGAAGGGCCTATTTCCACACTGTGTAACTCTATGACCTCTAATCAACGTTTATTCATAAAATTACTGAGGTACATGATGGAAATTCCTATTAGTTCAACTCTTTCATAATCTTCCCCAACCCCATGAAAAAGGAGCAGACAAGCTTTTATTTGGAAATTTCTTTTCTTGCAATTATGAAGCTCTCTGCTGCTAACCAGCTCACCTAGAATGAATGATGCAATCAAACAACGAAGGGCTATTAATACTTCTCTAATATCCAGTGTCAACGTCATCGCTTTCTTTGGTATGATTTGTGTTTCCATCTTTAATTCAGGAACAACCGTCATACGGATGTCTGGGATGTAGTTCTTCATTACTGTATCTTCATTTTTATTTACCCAACAGGAAGTGTTGAAATGATTGTGTCAAAACAGTACCTCACTCATTCACAATACAGTGCACTGAACGAGAAATAACTAACGAGAGAAATCCTAAATCTACACCATTTTTAGTTGCACTTTTAACTGAAAATTTTACCAGCAGATTGATTTGACTCTATTTTTTTTCCCCCTCTCATTGACCATCATGCTCACAAGGTAAATTTTGCACTTAAACAATCTGTGATGCGTACTACATGGTTGCTATAGTAATTATCTATGTTTTCTATCATAATAAGGCAATTATATGTCTACTATAGGCCTGAATGATTTAGAAGGTCAGTAAAAGTATATTTTGCTGTCTGGAAATTAAATCTCTTTGTCAGCCCCCAACCTGATGAAAGAAGATGAGTAAATGGAGGGACCTAAAGAAAACTGAGGGCTTGATCGACTCCAGCAGGATGGCATGGAAATAGACAAGAACCTGAACACATTCAGAGCTAACAAAGGATACTGAAGACTCAGGAAAATGTGACATTTGGATGAACCTATCCAGTAAAAATGTCTAACAACTCTTACAGCTGTCCGAATTTTACGAAGAGATCAGCAATGGCTGCAAACCAAAGGATGAGTCAGTCGACGAGAGCAAACTTAATAGCATCTGTATTGTGAGTGTGTTTAACGTGGCTCCTAGAGGCAATGATTGCCATTACTTCCCTACTCAGGAGGTTTAATGCAATGCATGCATAAAAACATATCCAGCCAGAGTGCTTAGAAATCTGACACTTAGAACTGTCACATTCAGAATGAAAATTGATCTTTTCCAGAGTGGAATGTAATTATTCTGGTTTCCAGGTTAAATTAAGCCACTCCAGATATTTGAAGGAGTACTTCCTGCCACTAATCCAAATTGTGTGCATGAGCTACATTTTTCCCAAGGGAGCCATTGATAATGATGTCATTCCCTGGGCAAAGCTCAGTTAGAGCGCTGCCTGAAGATATTCATTCATGTTGTTCCGTCGTGGACCTGTTGGTGGGTACACCACTCATGTTGTTCCATCGTAAACCTGTGGTGGGTACACCACTCACGTTGTTCCATCGTGGACCTGCTGGTGGGTACACCACTCATGTTATTCCATCGTAAACCTGTGGTGGGTACACCACTCATGTTGTTCCATCCTGGACCTGCTAGTGGGCACACCACTCATGTTGTTCCATCGTGGACCTGCTGGTGGGTACACCACTCATGTTGTTCCATCATGGACCTGTTGGTAGGTACACCACTCACATTGTTCCATTGTGGCCTGTTGGTAGGTACACCACTCACATTGTTCCATCATGGCACTCACATTGTTCCAACGTAGACCTGTTGGCGGACACACCACTCACGTTGTTCCATCATGGACCTGTTGGTGGATACACCCTCACTTTGTTACATCATGGACCAATTGGTGAGTATACCAATCACATTGATCCATCATCGATCTGTTGGTGGGAACACCATTCTCATTAATCCAGTCATGGACCTAATGGTGGGTACACCACTCACATTGTTCCATCACACGCCTATTGATGGATACCTACCTTCACATTGCCACATCACAAACTCATTAAGAGGTACTCCCATTCATATTGTGATATTATGAACATCAATGCACATTTTCACTATCACTGCAGGCAATGATGGGAGCTCAATGTTTGTTTCCTGACACAGATGAACCAATCTCCCAGCAACTCGTCATTTACCATCCTGCATCCACATGCCGATGTCCAACCACCCTCTGTCATTTACTTACTCCTACAATCCCCTCACACATCAACCCTGAGATTCTGATTTGTTGTTTCCCTCTGCGTGCCCTACCCGGACACGTGGAGCAAATCTGTTTCCTTGAGAAAGCCACTTCATTCAGGTTAGTGCCTTGGGTTTCAAGTCTTTCTGAGTTTACAAGCTAGGGATCAAAATGGTATATGGGGTCTGCAATGTAGCAAATCATTAACACATTTCCACGGACCCTAATAAAGTTCTAAGGCACTTCTTTTTCCAATATCAAGTTTCTACCTCATATTATATTAAAATGCATTTCCAGTCACGCTCTGGAACATATTTAAAACAAACTGCTAAATTCTATGTAACCAAATAAAATAAATATATTCTTTGAATGGTTTGATATTTATTTTCCATGGTCAAAAATGTCATCTTTAGAAATTGCAATGGCCCAAAATATTGGAGTAATTTTAGTGAAACCATTCACATTTTCTGATTCTTCTGCCTTCATGCTGACAGTGGACTCGGGGATCTGCAGGTGTGCAGTGAAATGTAGAAACCCACAAAGTGCTCTCGGTATTCTTGTCCATTTGTTGTTTCAACCACACAACCCAAGTTCTGCATTTAAATGCATGGACACTACTGGTCATGACTGAAAATTCTAGGTTTTCCTGTCATTATTGGCGCATATTCTTGTTGTTACAAATTGCACAGATTCAATGTGTACTTTAACTTTTTATCAACTATTTTCACTGTAAAAACAATTGAAAACCTCATGCGGTTGAATGAGGCGTAACTTGACTTCTAATGGTTCTTAGTTAATTGCTGTTGAGGTCACCACACCAAGATTTGGTGCTGATAAATGCTGGGCTCAGAAGATCAGCCACAAGTCTATTGGTGTCCTCAAGATGCAAGAGGGCCCTTGGGATCTGAGTCCCACCTGCATTCAGATGGTCACAGGTTTCTTCTGTGTGGCGATTGGACTTGCGGGAAGGGAAGGTTGTGTTGCGAGATGGAAGGGCCCTGGTGCTCCAGCTGTGTGGAATGGGGAGGAATTTGACTGCATTGGTTCTCAGAGAAGTTGTGATTAGAACTTTATGAATTGGGGTGAGGGATTGGGAAGGCCGGAAGGTTCTCCTGGGCAATTCCAGACTAGGGCAAAGGGAATTAGGAACCAGGCAGGGTTAGAGAAGTGTGGGAAGGGTACACTGGTGGTGAGAGAAATCAGGGACATAGATGTGTCAGGGAGGGAAGAAACTGGGGATGGAGCTGGGATGGAGAAGTGTTGGGGATTAGAGACTGTTGAGATCTGTGGAGCAGGAGGAAGATAGGAGATAGAGGTTGTTGAGATAGGTGGGGCAAGAGAGAGATTGAGACAGAGTTTCTTGAAGTGTGTGGGGAGGTGATAGGGGGAGGTTTTGAGGTGTGTGATAGGTGATGGAGGCTGTCAAGTTGTTTGGGGAGGGGGAAAGTTTTAGATGCTGAGGCCAAAGGAGGTTGGCAGGACTTAAGATGTCTGATAGGAATTAAGGTGTGTAGCATGGGGCAGAGATCAGTGCAGAGGCCAAGAAAGAGATGAGAAAAGGGGAATGGGGAGCGGCAGCAAAGCAACAAGTATGCAAGGTGATGGGGCACATCAAGAGCTCACAAGCATTGTAGGGAATGTTGTCTTACTGCACAGACTTTCCAAGCTAGAAGTACAGCATAAAAGTCTGGTTGTCCTGGGGATTCCCAGGGTCAAGCCCTTATGGACAAGATAAATGGTCCAGGTTACCCAAACAAGATTGGATGGGAACATACAATGGGCAACAACATCATTACTCATGTTCCTGATTCACAAAGGTGCACAACATGACTTAGCCAATCACATTTTCCCACTCGCCTTCCATTCCCACAATGCAAAGAGAGATGGTGGTGAAGAAGGTGCTTAGTCTGCTCACCTTCATTGGCCAAGGTATGATGCTACCTGATTTTTAAAAATTTATATTTAGACCTACAGCACAGTAACAGGCCATTTCAGCTCATGAGTCCGTGCCGCCCAATTTACATCTCATTAACCAATATGCCGGTACATTTTGAACGGCAGGAGAAAACCGGAGCCCCCGGAGAAAACCCACACACACTCAGGGAGAACATGAAAACTCCTTACAGACAGCGCGGAACTCGATCCCCAGTCTGGTCCCGATCAATGGTCCTGTAAAGGTGTTTCGCTAACTGCTATGCCAACCATTTTCAGCATTTTTACCTGTTGAAACTCCAATTTATTTGGGATGAAGTCTTCCTGCTCACACTGACAAAAGGAAGAGTTTGACCTATTGTATCCACTGAATATGGGGTGGGGGAACAGGACTGTCTGCAGGGACTTCCCATCTGCCCACTATATGGGAAACCAAGGAGATCTCAACTAAATAGCAGCTATGCACAAGTAGAAATGTGTTGCAAGGATCAACTATCAAAATGAGCAGACCAAAAATTGTTGGAGAAACTCAGAGGTAGGACAGCATCTATAAGGAGAAAAGATCAGTCAACATTTCAGCTTGGGACCTTTTATCAAAATTCTCATTTCCTCAAGATTCCAGTATCTACAGTGTTTGTTTTTTCTTCAGCTGTTAAAGTATTCACACAATACAAGACCTTAACCATCTCATGCAAATAAAACACCATTATGGAAAGAATCATGTTGGCCTGAAGTTGAATATTTAACTGCAAAGTTGGGAATGAATATGAAAGCACAATTTGTTGAAGAGAAGGTTACCAAATCAATTAGGACCCATGAGAAATTTTGAAATTTGACAGTGTTGGAGACGACAATCTCTGTCTTGCAGAGAGAAGATAGCTGAGAAAGCAGGCAAGGGTTTGAGTATAAATATCATATGCTTGAATTTTACAGCGAAAGTGAGCATTAGAGGGCTTCTTCCAAATAACAAGCAGAGGGGATACTTTAATCAAAAACATTTAGTAGGCTGCAAAGAATATTGCTTGCTGAAAGCTTGGGAAAGCAAGAGGATTTACAATTTTTATATGAATATTGCAAACTACAGAAAATGAGATAAAACAGGATTACTTTATGAACAAAAGTGACCCATAAAATAAGTGTGACTTCAGCACAACGGGAATAATCTTGATACTAGCAACGATGCAACTAATTTTCTTAAAGCCAACTGCTGAAATCATCTAAAATTTTGCATTGGATGTCATTTTTGAGCTTAATATTCCAAGAGAAAATGTACATAGGCATAAAACGGAAGTGAAGTATTGTACATAATCGGATCCTTTGTGCATTTGGATTGGAATGCATGAGATGATACAAACACTTGACAGACAAGGCAATGCATTTTCACTGAAAGATTAAAATAGCAATCTTAAACATGAAGCGTTAAGGAAATAAATGAAAGATAGTTTCCTCCTTTTCAGTGAAAAATTGAGAATATTTTATGATAAGGCAAAATTAATTCTCTGGGAAATGTTGCATTTATTTTGACAAGGATTATCTAATAATGTACCTTATATAATACCAAGTAATCCTTTGTGTGTTTGCAAGCGACAGATGTGGGAATGGCAATGCACATATTGTTTAAACCTTTTCATTCACAGGATGTGCTCACCACCGGCAATGCCAATATTTATCGCCCCTGTACTGAGATGGTGGTTAAAAATCAACCACATTGCTGGCTTTGGAGTAACACAAAAAGCAGGCTTG
Source organism: Narcine bancroftii (assembly GCF_036971445.1). Classification (NCBI taxonomy): domain Eukaryota; kingdom Metazoa; phylum Chordata; class Chondrichthyes; order Torpediniformes; family Narcinidae; genus Narcine; species Narcine bancroftii. The sequence continues at coordinate 299,997,837 of NC_091471.1, read as the reverse complement.
GTAAGAACTGCAGATTAGGAGAGAAACACATGTTGAAATCTTGAGCAGACAAAGGATTGTTGGAAGAACTCAATAGGTCAGATAGTATCCATGGTAGAAATGGTCAGTCAATAATTTGGGTCTGAAACCCTTCATCAAGTCCAAAATAAAGACATGAAGGAGCCTGTAGGGATCCAATAGTTTATTAGTTACCATTACTAGCTTTTTAGAACATTGTAGGTATACCTGTTTAAATTAATTTAAATTCCACTGGTGCCTGCAAGAGTTCTCACCTCTCTATGGATCTGCTCAACCCTGCTTGCTCATCCAGTGTGTTAACCATTATACTACCACATCTGATTTCCATCAGATTGTACAAATTTATGACCAAATTCATTTCACAAATAAGGGAATCACAGAACATCAGTGCTTCGATTTCCTCAGGAGATTGCAGAGGTTTGGTGTGACATTGAAAACCTTGGCGAACTTCTACAGATGCGTAATGAAGAGTGCGTTAACTGTCTGCATCATGGCCTAGTATGGAGTCGCCAATACCTCTGAGTGGAAAGCCCCACAAAAGGTAGTGGACAGAGCCCAGGTCATCACAGGCGAAACTATCACCATCATCGAGAAAATCTACATGGAACGCTACCATCAGAGAGCAGCAGCATTCATCAAGGATCCATTTGAGCAATTTTACAAAATTTGAAGGATGCCCTAATTTGGCGTAAGCATTATAAGCAATAATCTTATTACATTGCAACCCGAAAAAATGTTGCAAACTAATTTCTTGGTCAATACAGTATATTTCACAAATATAACTATTTGCGTTACAGGTGAAAGTGAGATTTGTTTGAATTCAAAACAAAATATTATTTTCATAGATACAGGTAAAAATTGGACAATCAAAATAATATATTTTACAGAATGACAGAACTACAAAGCTACAGGTATGTTTAAATGCTGATGAACTATGCTAGCGTCCAGTGAGGCATGAATGAAATTGACCAAACCAACCAACAATTCAATTTCTGTCACATTACCATGAATAGATTCATATCATGGGTGAAGAAACTTTCCAAAAAGAAAGAAAGAAAATTGGAATGGCAATTAATCATTCGTTCCAATCTACTTCTGGTTCCAATTCAGCAAAGCTCAAGGCTTGAGGCTCAATGCTTCTTCTTTGATGTGTGATGTTGAAAGACATAGTAACGAGGCAGATATTAATCAATGAAAGAGTCACCTGAAAGCACACAGAACCATACAGGTGATTTGAAAGACACTCCTATTCATTGAAAGCCCAGACTTCAAAAGTTGAAGACAGTTTTAAAAGCAGAAGGAGGCACATTAACACTGTGCCTTCCTCTTAAGAATTATTGTGCATCAACTTAGAAAAAATAACATATAATTTAAGAAATAACATCACAATATTCGAACAAATATGGGAACCGTACATGAAATACCATAGAGAAATCCTACCACGGACTTCCACCACCTAAAATGACAGAAGGAGAAGACAACGAAATGAACTGACTCAGAATGTAAAAGTAAAAGATAAAAATTTCTTGCTTATTTTTATTAAGTGACAACATTGTTTAACTGTTTTGATGTATCTAATAGATTTAACTTTGAATAAATGGGAAGGGGGGGTGAGGGAGGGAGGGAAGGGAGGGGGGAAAAGGGGAGAAAATGACACTGTACATATTCAAGAGAAAAATGTCTGTATGTATTTAGGTCAGTATGGTTTATAGTGTGACAAATAAAAAAATTTTTTAAAAAATGTATGAGACAAAAAAACTTGTCCTGCCTTTAAGTATAGGTAAAAACACAGAGAAATGCTGGAGGAACTCATCTGGTATCGCAGCATCCATAGGAGGTAAAAAAATATTAGCAACATTTTAGATCTGATCTTTTCTTCAAGGAAAATATTTCAGATTTCTGATTATTGTCAGAGTACATACATGATATCACATACAACCCTGAGATTCTTTTACCTGCGGGTGAGGTGGAATTACCACTTAATGATAGTGCAACAAAACTGTAAACAATGTCCACATGTAAACAAATAAAGAACTGTGAACAGATAATGAAATGTAAACAAACTGACTGTGTAATATATAGAGAATTTTAAAAAATCAATAAAGTGCAAAACTAAGAGTCCTTAAAATGAGCAAAGAACAGAAAGGCATAAGAATAAAGAGACTGAAGATTGGCTGGGGAGGAGTAGAGACCAACAAAAGGTGATCATTGGATTTGTTAAGAGAAGAGAGAACTGATTTTGCCTCTGTGAAAGGAGACTGAGGGAAAAGGGAAGAGGGTAGATTATCATTACAGAATCTGATTATGAACTCCCTCAGCACCTCAGCATTGGGTCTCCAACTGGTGGAACCATTTTGCAAACAACAGTAATATATATAGTCTTGCATTTTGTTTCCCTAACCCAGCTATTCTCATTGGGGGCCATACATTACCCCCTTCACCACCCCCCCCCCCGCCACAGAATTAAATCATAAAATAATTTTATGTAGTCAGTAGCATAGCAGTACAGAAGAATCCAACTAAATGACTGCTTCACAGGGAAGGGGGCCCCATAAACTTTGAGCAGAGTCCCAAGGGTGTCATAGCCAAAAAGAAGGTTGAGAAATGCTGCCCTGAACCATTGAAAATAGAACATAAAACAGTATAGCAGAGGAACAGATCATCCAGCCCATAATGTCTGTGGTGATGAAAGTGCTAAATCGACCTGCATGTGATCCATGTCCTTCCATTGCTTGCATGAGCCTGTCTGAATACCATGAAACATCACCCATCATATTGGCTTCCACCTCCCCTCCTGCCACCTAACTCTCAAAGGGAATATAAAACTTAACTCGTACATCTCCTTAAATCTTTCTCCCTCTTAGTTTATACCCACACCCTCTAGTAAATTGACATTTTAACCCTGGACAAAGACTCTACCTATCGTATCAATGTCTCTCATCATTTTATAAACCTGTCTGGTCTTTCCTCAGCCCCTGGTGATGAAAAATTTTCCAACCTCCCCTCGAGTTAATGCTCTCTAATCCACGAAACATCCTGCTAAACTTCTTTCGCAGCCGATCCAAAGCCTTCAGTTGTTTCCTGTAATACAGCAACCAGAACTGCACAGAACAATGGCTATTCTTCAGTCCTCTCCAAACTTGCCTCTGGATGGAGAGGATACAAAGATCTCAATCAAGGCCCCATCAATCTCCTCTCCTGCCTCTCTCAATAAACTTGGATACTGTAGATAGCTCCCATCAGGCCCAGGGGACTTGTATACCTTAACTACAATATTAACGCAATTGATTCTAATCTCACTAACCTCCTTGGTGAATATCGATAAAAAGTGCTCATTTAGTGCTTCCCTCACTTCCTCTGCCTTCAAGTATAAATTCCCTCCTGCCACTGCTTTGCCAGGTAGCTCAGGACACTCCAGGTTTAAACCTGGAAAAACAACCAGCAGTACATTTATTTGCCAAAATGAATCAACAATGAAATCATGCAAATGTTCTAAAAGCAACCAATTAATCATTGTGAACTGAAGATCAATTCAACATATTGTACAAGATTTTCTCATAAAAAGAAAACAGAAATTCACATAAAGAGGGTATCATGCATTGAGTGCCATGTAATTAGTTACATTAATAAGTCAGTTCATCAATAATTGAAAAAAATGAACTGTTAATGGGACTAATTTGTAAAATAACAATAAAACGGAGACATCATAATTTTTTAGTTATAACATGTGGTTTCATTTTAATTGTAAGAAGTAGTTGAAAATTTTGGTCCTCCCTTGAATATGCAGAACACAAAAATCATAAGGAGGATTTCTAATGAATGTTGAGATAATTTCCCTTGCATCAAAGATTTTGCTCATTTATGACCATTTATTATACTACTGCATAACATGTAACAAAAATGCAAAATACATACAAGTGTGTTGGGTATGGAGAGGAGTAACATTCAATAGTTCGGAATGTTTCCCTATCCACACCAATGTCTTGAGAGTGCCTGATTATATTTGTTTTACTGTAGTTAAGTTCAAGATCCAAGATTTTTTTTAATTGTCATATGATAAAACAGATGTTAAATATCACAAAATTGTATTTAGTCTGCCATAAAGCAAAGAATTGACATCAGCAGAAGTTGCTCAGTGCCCCTAACTGCAGAGAAAGAGAAACAAATGAGAATCCCTTCACAGTCAATGAGTGCCCGTGGATTCACCTCCAGCACACCTGCAGATTTTGCAGCCACACAGACTTCAGTTCCAGATCCCAACCTCTGACACGATCAGGAAGATTTCAGTGTTCAAAGCCCCTCGGGAGCCCCTCCCACCCTCAGCCACCTCAAGCATCCCAGTTCTGATACCGAGTATCCCTTCACCCAGTCTCCAGGCAGTACACAGCAATTCACAGACTGGTGTGAGTCTGTCAATTAATTCGCTGAAAGCAGGCTGGAAGTAGCCATGACAACATTAAAAATTCTGTCCAACCTTCTGAAACTTATCACGGAGATAAATAATTGTAAAGAATGCATTTGATATCAGTATTTCTTGTGTAAGATATTTGAGTATATTCTAATTGGCTTTTGCAGTATCTATGGCTGTTCACTTGGTTTATTAAACAATCAAGGTTATAGCATTTTAGAAATAGTTTTCAAAAGATTTCAATAATGAAGTGACAAAGGAGGAAGTGAAAGGGATAGAGGAAGAGTTCAAAGAGGAAGCTCAGATTTGCATAAATTCAATTTTATCGTAATGACTGAAGGAAAGCTTGAATTTACCCGAACTCTGCGTCAAACGTACAAGTAGTGTGACAGCATACATAATCGACAAACAATTCTCTCTCACGGGTTCTCAATCCATTGAAAACAAATTAGTTTCACATGTCAGTTTTAATAAAAATGAATAACTTTCCTGGAGTTTTGGTATGATATTGAAAACCTTGGCAAACTTCTACAGATGTGTGCCGGAAAGTGTGCTAACCAGCTGTGTCATGGTATGGTGTGGGAGCACCAATAACTCTGAGGGGGAAAACCTGCAAAAGGTAGTGGACAAAGCCCAGGACATTGCAGGAAAAACTCTCCCCACCATCGAGAAAATTCTCATGGAATGCTGCCGATGGAGAGCAGCTGCAATCATCAAGGATTCACACCACCCAGGACATACTCTGCCATCAGGAAAGAGGTTCTGGTGCCATAAGACTCATATCACCAGGTTGAGGAACTGTTGCTAACCCTCCACCATCAGACTCCAAAGCAAAAAAAAAATCAGAGACTCTTTTAAGGACTCTTACTTCGCACATCATTTATTATTAAATATTTATTTTCTGTATTGTACAATTTGCTTGTACTTCCTTGTTTACATGTCTCTCTGATGTCTATGTATCTTTCCTTTATGTACATTTATGGTGGTTCTACCCATTCATATTATATTTTGGAAATTTCCCCTTACTACATCCTTAGCAAAGAAACTGGCATTTCTCTGTTATTTCCTTTCTGCCAATTAAAAATTCTCGTCTCTTCAAGCAAGGATTCTCCCTTTATTTTTTACCAAGCCTGGTTCACTGTTTTTAACCCATATTTTATCTTCAAGAGCTCTCCTGTACCATTCAACAGAGAGAAGAAGTAAACTCCTTCAACCAATGATCCACCAACCACTTTCACAAAGGATAGGTTCTAGTTTATTCCCCCATTCTTTCCTCCCACTTAACTTGAGGACACTGTAAATGCAAATGGGCCTAACTTGATCAGCATGGACAAATTAGCCAACGGGCCCATTTCCATGCTATGAAAAACAACAACTTTATGTTAAAGTCAATCCTCGAAGCTCCAGGTCGACCAAACTCAGCACTGACTGCATAGTTGTTCTTGGTCCTTCTCATAGTTCTACAAAATACTATGTTCATTCTCAAATCCCACTTTAAAGACGACTGTTTTAAAAAAAAATGCAACTCGGTAAAGAGGTGATGACAATAGCTTTCACAGGGCACAGGTGAGCAGTGGATTTGAGGTGCTGAATGAGGAATGTTGTGCTTCCTGGGTAATAGGCAACAAATAAAATCAAAATCAGCCCCAGTCAAAATCAAAGAGCAAAGTGGGAGATTTCTGGGAACAGATTGCTTCTCAGTGTTTCAAAACATAAAATATAAAAACCGGAGAACACGAGAACACGACCATTTTATAACGTTAAATTTATGGGGTTGACTATAGCATGAATACTACTTTTGACCTTGGTAAGTACCTGTGTCATTCGAGGCATTGGGAGCTCTGATGGGTAGGAGGATGGCTGGGACCAGGTGGTAAGTCCACGGTCGAAGCGTTGAAAGCTCGGATGGGCGGGTGGGTGGTCAGGACTGGGTGGTAAGTCTGCAGTCGAAGTGCCAGGAGCTCCGATGGTCGGGCGGCTGGGGCTGAGGTGAGAGTCCGCAGTTGAGGCATTTGGACCTCTAATGGGCAGCCAGCTCACTTTTGTAAATGATATATCGAAAATACCAGATTTTTAAATCAAAGATAGGGGGGGAGGGGTCGATTTTTACATGGTATCAACTTTTACACAAGTATATGCACTCTGTTTAACTATCTAAAAATGATACAAACTATAAATGACCCATTCTCCATATTTATTATTAATCCTAGGAAGAAATCAATCAATCCAATTTGCAAACTTTTGTTTTGCTAAAGAAAATTATATTCAATTCAAGAGGATCTTTGAAAGTATTTATTTATTTGAAATCAAGGATCTATACAAATTCAATAGCATTCATTTCCTTAAGAAGGACAAAGAAGACAGATATCCACGTGGGAAAAAAGCCAACAGGAACATTGATTCCATTATCTCAGCTCTTCTAATCCAAAATTAGTCAGAGGTGCTTTGCCAATCGGAATAGTGTTTGCTTAATTTTCAGACTTCTGTGTCCATTTCAGGAACAACACATTAAGATGAAGATAAGGCAGTTTTGTTAGAAATTAAGCAAAGTATAATTTGTTTCAGATCAAAGATTATTGTGCTTGGAAATTCATTGTCATGAACATGTGTCACAAAATTTGTTGTTTTGCAACAGCACTAGAGGTGGAGAGCTATGGACTGGTGGCAGGTCATTGGGACTAGGCCATACTTCTTTATAGCCTGCTAGTGCAATAATAAAATAAAAGTGTAGACTATAGTATTATAAAGAAAAGTTTCTGATTCTGAGTAAAATTGGCCAGGAGGGATCAGAGTTGAGAATGTTCCAGATTGCAGAATGAGAAAGAAGGGGAAAAGGGAGGAATATTTACCAGGGGAGTGGTGGTCCCATTCAGACAGGTGGATCACGGAAAGATCAAAATCAGTTATAACAGTGGAAGGGCATCAGATGTCCATTCGGTCGTTGAACCTGAATTAATTTCAAAGTCATGTACTTTCTGCCTGGCATGAGGGGTAGAAGGGAGTCTGACGATGGGTCTTTTGGTATGCTGGCTGCTTCCTCAAGGCTGTGGTAAATATAAATGGAATTGATGGGAGGGGAGGTTGGTTTGAGTAGCAGCCTAAGCTACATTTGGCAGTACAGTCAATGATGCACTTCCCATCGCTTTAAACTGATGGGACAGTGTGAACCAAATAGAATTTCTCCTGCTTTTTGAGAGGGGGACAGAATGGGGAGTTTTTCAGCTTGTCAGGTAGATGCCAGTGTTGTAACTCCACTGGAACAGCTTAACTGGTTAATCATTATACTCTAAGTCTGGTGTGCAGATAAGAGTCCATGCAATGTCCATAATTAAATAGATATACCATCTTATATCGAGGGATATTAGCACAATGATGCTAGAGGAAAGAGAACTCCCCTGGTGCAGCAGGAAGCATCTCTTGAGGAGGCCTGGCCAATTTAAGTTCAGAGTAGAGGGCTGGGAGTAAACTCATTCTTTCATTCAAGATTAGCTAAAGCATGGGAAATGGTAGGTAAGAAAATACACTAATGGTGTTGAAATTATTAAAATAAAGAGCATTTCACTTATACTTCAACATTTAAATATCTTCATTTTTGCACTTATTTTATTTTCCATAGCTTGATATAATTGATTCTATCGTAGCAATGTTTGCATTAATTATAATGTTCAAAAGAAATTTGAACAGTTGGGGATTAGAAGGGTTCAGAAGGAGATGGGCCAAATGCAGGCAAATGGGACTAGCCCAGAATGCCAACTTGGGAGAAAACCAGAGCACCCAGAGTATGTACAAACTCCTAACAGTCAGTGCTGGATTCAAACCTGGGTCACTGGTGCTGCAATACTAGCCATGCACTATACTAACTGCTATGCTATTCCATGCTGTGTGGCTCATTCAACATTGCTTTGATTGTAAACTTAGAAGTCCATCCTGAAATATCCACCCTCATCCATCCCAAGAACATGCTATACTGTATATATGACAGTGTGTAGGATAACTCTGAATAGGATGACCCCCTCGCCCCCAATTTTCCACTTAAAATGTAGGCTTTGAGCTATAGCCTTTGTATAGGATGATCCCCCAAGTCAGGCACTTACCACTGACCAGTGGTGTGATGCTGTCACAATATTTTAATATCAAATTATCTGTAAATGTTTTAATTTTATTAGCATATTTTAAATAAACCACAGTCAGCTCCTGTAACAGATCGTTTAAAGACAGTACAGAGCCGATGGCAGTTGGAATTATTTTTTTTTTAATTTTATTTTAGACATACAGGTAACAACCTGTATGAGTCTGTGCCGCCCATTTTACATCCAATTAAGCTACAACCCCCCAGTTCGTTTCAAGCGGTGGAAGGAAACCGGAGGCCCTGGGGAAAACCCATGCAGACAAGGGGAGATCGTACCAATTCCTTACAGACTGCGTAGGATTCAAACCCTGGACCCGATCGTTGGCGCTGTAAAGGTGTTGCACGAACCGCTACATCAACCATGCCAAATGGGCAGATGGACCCCGGGGGAGAATGCTGAGACTTCACTGGACACGCGGTTGCCCCGCTGAATTAGCAATACCCTTCAAAGTGCCCACTGTCACCATTTGTGTGGAGGTGAGCTAGGTTGTCAGTGCAGGGAAGGTGAGCCAAGGGCCTGACCAGGACACGTGAGTCAGAGTGGCGGGATGAGAATAGGAAATGGAAGGAGGACGGGGAAGATGGCAGCAGTGTTGAAACTTCACTGTCAAGGTTTGGATTTTAGGCCTGGCGTATAAGTCGACCCAATTTTGAGGTGATATTTTTAAGTTTTGAGGATCATCCTATATGG